>NC_088418.1:9726948-9981948 GCF_034236695.1 Oncorhynchus nerka
GTGTATCTTATTTAAAAAAATAGTGTTATTATATTAGTTGGGAAAACACTATCAATACTGAACAACAATATATGTAAAGTGTGAGAGAGAAAATTTTGAAATTGTTGCAATGTTCAATTTATTTTGTTGTTCAGTATATATTTTTTTAAACAATATAATTTACCTATGAGATATGTAGTGAAAATGCAACAAAATGTTGTTTAATTATCAGAGCACTGTGCAATGTTACAACATCTTTATTAGATTGTGGATATGTTGTTAATATAATTCATGGTAGTTTTAACATTTTGTGGAGGTATTTGTAAATATAGTAAATATATTTGGGAAGACATTTGTGTGCTTTTTTTGGGTCATTTGAATGCTAGGAAACAACAAGTAAGTCTTAGTTTATTACTATGTAATTACTATTTTCCCATGTAATTTCTTAATACCTGGACATTTCTATACCCTAGAATATAGTAAAGTTCAACCCAGTTAATTGTGGTTTTGGGTCAGTTGCATCTTATTTTTTATTTAAAAAAAAATATTTTAAAAAATCTTTGCTTTATAGTCTAAGAAAACATGAAAGAAGCGTGCTATTTATCCATCCATAGCATTCTGGTATGACGTTGAGGACTTGCATGCCTTGGAAATGAAGTATGAAAACATTCTGCTGTGATGAATCTTGCATGAAAATGCACTCTTTAAGTAGGTTGCGTAATAATGTTGTGGTCCTCTGTGGCTTGCAACACCAGGATTGTGTGTTTGATTCCCGCTGGGATCACCCATACAAAGAATACATGCGGCAGGCAGGTGGTTAGAGTGGAGGGACGGCAGGTAGCCTAGTGGTTAGAGTGGAGGGACGGCAGGTAGACTAGTGGTTAGAGTGTAGGGACGGCAGGTATCCCAGTGGTTAGAGTGGAGGGACGGCAGGTAGCCCAGTGGTTAGAGTGGAGGGACGGCAGGTAGCCTAGTGGTTAGAGTGTAGGGACGGCAGGTAGCCCAGTGGTTAGAGTGGAGGGACGGCAGGTAGCCCAGTGGTTAGAGTGTAGGGACGGCAGGTAGACTAGTGGTTAGAGTGTAGGGACGGCAGGTAGCCCAGTGGTTAGAGTGGAGGGACGGCAGGTAGCCTAGTGGTTAGAGTGTAGGGACGGCAGGTAGCCTAGTGGTTAGAGTGTAGGGACGGCAGGTAGCCCAGTGGTTAGAGTGGAGGGACGGCAGGTAGCCTAGTGGTTAGAGTGTAGGGGCGGCAGGTAGCCTAGTGGTTAGAGTGTAGGGGCGGCAGGTATCCCAGTGGTTAGAGTGTAGGGGCGGCAGGTATCCCAGTGGTTAGAGTGTAGGGGCGGCAGGTATCCCAGTGGTTAGAGTGTAGGGGCGGCAGGTAGCCTAGTGGTTAGAGTGGAGGGACGGCAGGTAGCCTAGTGGTTAGAGTGTAGGGACGGCAGGTAGCCTAGTGGTTAGAGTGTAGGGACGGCAGGTAGCCTAGTGGTTAGAGTGTAGGGACGGCAGGTAGCCTAGTGGTTAGAGTGGAGGGATGGCAGGTAGCCTAGTGGTTAGAGTGTAGGGACGGCAGGTAGCCTAGTGGTTAGAGTGTAGGGACGGCAGGTAGCCTAGTGGTTAGAGTGTAGGGACGGCAGGTAGCCTAGTGGTTAGCGCGTTGGGCCAGTAACCGACAGTTAACCCACTGTTCCCCGGTAGGCCGTCACATTGTAAATAAGAATTTGTTCTTAACTGACTTGCCTGGTTAAATACATTTAAAAACTGTGTGACTGTATGTTTTTTGGGGTTAAATGGCTGATATTATATATACACAGTGTGTTATGTTAGACACTTTACTTTTGGCTATGTGAGATTAGGCAGGATTTGTATTTTTAACATCTATTTAACTAGGCAAGTCAGGTAAGAACATATTCTTATTTACAATTTTATCTTTATTTAACTAGGCAAGTCAATTAAGAACAAATTCTTATTTTCAATGACGGCCTAGGAACAGTGGGTTAACTGCCTGTTCAGGGGCAGAACGACAGATTTGTACCTTGTCAGCTCGGGGGTTTGAACTTGCAACCTTCCGGTTACTAGTCCAACCACTAGGCTACCCTGCCACCCCAATACGATGACGGCCTACCGCGGGCGAAGCTGGGCCAATTGTGTGGCCGCCCAATGGGATTCCCAATTACAGCCGGATGTGATACAGCCTGGATTCGAACCAGGGACTGTAGTGACGCCTCTTGCACTGAGATGCAGTGCCTTAGATCACTGTGCCACTCACAAGGATATGTGAGAACTTTAGGGGTCAATGCTGGATGATAAAGCCCATAAGACCCCCTGTCCCTAACGAAAGGGATGGGGGGGGGGGGGACTGGACACGACATCCACAGGGCCCTTATGGCTCCTGTCAAAGCATAGCGGTAGCCCAACAGTAGGTCTGGACAATGGGGATATTCCTGCATGCACTGCACAGTTTCCACCACTGAGTGGTGCACTTGTGCAAACAGATATTGGAGGAGAAAAAAATAGACCTGAGTTCCCCGGATGTACTGTATTTCTAGTATTTTACGAGTTTACGAGTTTCCCACCTGTTATGAACGCAACATTAATCCACAACATGGCGTTGAGGATGTGCCGAGATCTTCAAAATAAAAGTGATCTGTTTCACATAGCACTGAAGGGAGAGGAGTGTGCATGCGAGTTGTCCTTCCATTGTGCCCTTGAACATTGGCAGAACCCACTCTCTTTTTCTATTTGGGGTAGGCTACATTGGAAGACTGGCAGTGGCTAGACCCAAAGCATGAATTGCAGTCTTTCCTTGTCCATATACTGCTCTAAAGTAAGGAAACAAACAAGTAATGTTGAACTTTCCCTTTAAAACATATGGACTTTTATTTAGAAACGTAGGCTGCATGCTGGCTCCTCTCATCCCTCTCCACACCTACCTTGTCCCTCCTCCTCGTTACTGACCCGCCCTGCGGGTTTCCCTGTGCCACTGCGGTGAAACCAACGGTAAAAGAGGATCTGGTTTAAAAAGTAAACAACAACCTGAATATCACGAGCGCCGTGTTTTGTAATAGCGAGACCCCCGTTTATATAGTTTTTTTTTCTTTTCGTTCACATCTCCGGGTCAACCTATTTCATCATCCAACGGGCAAAATGGTAAGCAAACGGCCGGATACTTATTGTTACCCACCAAACGACAGAGAAACGCCACAGTAAATATGGTCAAATGTCTGCAGGTAGAGGGACTATAGTCTACGTTTTTTTGACAGTTTGTTGTGTTATTACCGTGTTATATGTGTCGCAGAGTGAGACGAAACCATACCGCCCTCCCTCGCAAGGGAAGAGGAAACGCTTTCCGTGCCAATTTCGCCTCTGTTTATTGGGCAGTGCTATGGCCGAGATATGCCCTTCCCAGTCGTAACCCTGTCTACGCTGTAAATCCAGCGATATGTTGTTATCCTAAAGTAGATACAAGCCAACACTCTCTATCATAGCATGCTGGGGGAAAAAACATATTGTGCGACACTAGGAGATTTTACATGTTCTGCTTTCATGTTGTTTCCCCTGACCGTGAGTGAGTGGCTATCTTGACCGATCTGTAGCCTACCCTAATTTGCTGTAATCTGCTTTATAAATAAGATTACATGGTGTGTACGTTGCAGTTAGCAGGCAGGACTAGACATAAACAAATCAAGGAGAGGGCATGAGAAAAGACCGAAGCATGTAGCCTTGGTGTTGCAACACTCAATAACCCCCTTTCATTTCGTCTCGCTACAGTGTGACTTAGTTCTGATCAAGATTACAAGGTAGCTACTGTCGCGCTCTCGAGCTCTAGCAACTTTATTTAACCTTTATTTAACTAGGCAAGTCAGTTAAGAAACACATTCTTATTTACAATGACGGTCTACCAAAAGGAAAAAAGGCCTCCTGCGGGGACGGGGGCTGGGATGAAAAAAATATATATAGGACGAAACACACATCTTGACGAGTGAGACAACACTACAAACGGAGAGACCTAAAACAACAGCATAGCATGGCAGTAACACACGACAACACAGCACGGTAGCAACACAACATGGCAGCAGCACAACATGGACACCTGCTCGTCCAACATCTCATTCCAAAACCATGGGCATTAATGTGGAGTTGGTCCCCCCCTTTGCGGCTATAACAGCCTCCACTCTTCTGGGAAGGATTTCCACTAGATGTTGGAACATTGCTGAGGGGACTTGCTTCCATTCAGCCTCGAGCATTAGTGAGGTCGGGCACTGATGTTGGGCGATAAGGCCTGGCTCGCAGTCTCTGTTCCAATTCATCCCAAAGGTGTTTGATGGGGTTGAGGTCAGGGCTCTGTGCAGGCCAGTCAAGTTCTTCCACACAGATCTCAACAAACCCTTTCTGTGTGGACCTCTCCTTGTGCACAGGGGTCACTGTCATGCTGAAACAGGAAAGGGCCTTCCGCAAACTGTTGCCACAAAGTTGGAAGCACAGAATCATCTAGAATGTCATTGTATGCTGTAACGTTAAGATTTCCCTTCACTGGAACTAAGGGGCCCGAACCTTGAAAAACAGCCCCAGACCATTATTCCTCCTCCATAAAACTTTACAGTTGGCACTATGCATTAGGACAGGTAGCGTTCTCCTGGCATCCGTCAAACCCAGATTCATCTGTCGGACTGCCAGATGGTGAAGTGTGATTCATCACTCCAGAGAACACGTTTCCACTGATCCAGAGTCCATTGCTGGAGATCTTTACACCACTCCAGCCGACGCTTGGCATTGCGTAGGCTTGTGTGCTGCTGCTCGGCCATGGAAACCCATTTCATGAAGCTCCATACAAACAGTTATTATGCAGTCGTTGCTTCCAGAGGCAGTTTGGAACTCGGTGGTGAGTGTTACAACCGAGGACAGGTGATTTTTACGCACTACACGCTTCAGTACTCAGTGGTCCCGTTCTGTGAGCATGTGTGGCCTACCACTTCGCGGCTGAGCCGTTGTTGCTCCTAGATGTTTCCACTTCACAGTAACAGCCCTTACAGTTGACCGGAGCAGCTCTAGTAGAGCAGAGTTTGATGAACTGACTTGTTGCCACATTGAAAGTCACTGAGCTCTTCAGTAAGCCCATTCTGTGGCCAACGTATGTCTATGGAGATTGCATGGCTGTGTGCTCGATTTTATACACCTGTCAGCAACGGGCGTGGCTGAAATAGCCGAATCCACTAATTTGAAAGGGTGTCCTCATACTTTTGTATATATAGTGTAGATCATTTTAGGCTAGCCAACCGGCTACCCCATCGATGGAGGCTACACGGCTAGGCTACTCAGGGTTGTGAGTGACTGAGGTGGGGTGCAAGGAGGACGGCGGCACTTGCTTAAGCATGAATGACCTGATATAGGGACCGTATGCTGCCTAGCAATCGAGCACCACCCACACACATACATATCGACTGAGCGCTAGCCGGGTAGCACTAAACTAAGAGATAAAAGACGTGGCTAATTACCAGCACAAGTCATGATTCATCCTGTCTGGTTGCCTGGAGACGCTCCCTGTGTGGTGCCTGTCAGTGCATGTCTGCCCACTTACACAGGATTTATTAGCATAACTGTTGCATTGCTTCTTAGCGCAAGGAGCTAATACAATTGTGAACAGGCCTATATGATCTCATGAGTCCAGGTGAGCTAATGAACATGCACCTCTGGACAAATCTTGGGTTCTAGAACAAGGAGCTAAGGTTGCATTTACACAGGCAGCCTAATTCTGACATTTTGCCACTTAATTGGTCCATCAGATCAGCTCTTCAGTCACTTAATTGATATTTTGACCAAATCGGATCTTTAGCCACTAATTGGGCAAAAGATCAGATCTCTTGAGTCCAGGTAGCCCAATGAAAGGTGTATATACCATCCGTTCTTGGAAATGTGATTTTTTTTCTTCCAATGAGCTATGAAGACCTCCTGCCTATAAGGTATCAAACAGTCCAATGGGCAATCACTGGATCAATCCTGCATCTCAGAATTTTCACAGTCTGGCCAAACATAAGCCAGTATATACCATATAGAGCTAGCTTTTACAGTCACGGTGCCTCGTGTAGGCCTTCTCACCTCTGTGCCGCAGACTTGGACTTTACACTCAGGCAGTTTATTCTTAATACATACCAATTCCCTCTTGACCACCCACCCACACCCTACCAAATCCACCCCATCCACCAACTCTGACAGAAGCATCAGATGGAAGGATGAAAGTCAGCTGGTTTACAACCTTTCTGCAGGAGTATAGTTTGACACCCTGCCCTAAACACACACACACACACATGAGAGGATTAGCTAGTGAGAGTATTTAGCCTGCTGATATTTAGATTATTCTTTTCAGATTAGCACGTAATCCGACCACATAGTGTTTCTCTTCTTCCATTCATGTGGTTCTAGCTCTCTTCCATTCATGTGGTTCTAGCTCTCTTCCATTCATGTGGTTCTAGCTCTCTTCCATTCATGTGGTTCTAGCTCTCTTCCATTCATGTGGTTCTAGCTCTCTTCCATTCATGTGGTTCTAGCTCTCTTCCATTCATGTGGTAGCAGCCAGGAATCATGTTCTGACTGGTGCTGCTACAGACAGTTCATTGAGACAAGAGGGCCAAAATAATAACCTCAAAGATGGCAAATGGTAACTATTCTGTAAAACAAATCAAGCAGGTTAGTTGTAATCAAATGAGTCATTATATTAAAGAAAGAATGGTGCTATTTAGCAGATGCTTTAACCCAAAGAGTCTCACCGAAACGCCTTGATCCAACGGTAGTCCATGCATACATTTTAGTGTGGCGACCCCGGCGGGAATCGAACCCACTAACCCACGACCGACAGGCAGCCCAACTCTGATCATCTTCAACTAACTGGTCTCATTTCTGTATGTCATGTCGGGTGTCAGGCCAGGTGGGGAGTGTTCATGGTGCCAATTATATATGGAAGTTGGCCCTGCATCTACTTACAATATTATCTTATAATTGGCATGTGTAATATACAATACTATATGAGATGCGGTCAAAACGGGAGATTATTTTGGCGTTCGTTTTGAAGGCCTGATTGTGATTTGGACGATACGACTCCTGTTTGTTTGGACCGGAATAGAAATAACAAGGAGAGTTAGACCAGACACACATCCTCTCCCTATGGGTTCCCTTTATCCAGATAGGTATCTCTTCTAATTAGCTAGGCGTTGTTTGCCGTAGAGATCCATCAGCTGAACCAACAGTGTTGCCAGATTGTTAATCATGAAAAAATGTGTGTTTTGTGCTGTGTGCTAATTGATTCTGAATGAAACATACATTATTGATGAGAAAACACAGTCGGTGGCTCTCTTTCTCTGTCTCGATCGTTCTCGCTCGCTCTCTCGCTCGCTCTCGCTCTATCAATCCCTCTCTCTCTCTCTCCAGCTGCCTCTTTCTCTGTCCCCTTCTCCATAACTCTGCCCTCTGAGAGGCTTCATTTACATTTTAAGCAGCATATTAAGATGTGAGCTTTAATTAACACAACTTGTTTATTGATGAGAGGAAAAACAAAACAACCAGCCATGTTATTTCTGACACAACCAACCGCGTAGCCTAGTGGTTAGAGTGTAGGGACGGCAGGTAGCCTAGTGGTTAGAGTGTAGGGACGGCAGGTAGCCTAGTGGTTAGAGTGTTGGACTAGTAACCGAAAGGTTGCTAGATTGAATCCCCGAGCTGACAAGGTAAAAATCTGTCGTTCAGCCCCTGAACAAGGCAGTTAACCCACTGTTCCTAGGCCGTCATTGAAAATAAGAATTTGTTCTTAACTGACTTTCCTAGTTAAATAAAGGTAAAAAATAAATAAATAAAAAACTTCTGACACAACCAGCCTCGTTATTTCTGACACAACCAGCCTCGTTATTTCTGACACAACCAGCCTCGTTATTTCTGACACAACCAGCCTCGTTATTTCTGACACAACCAGCCTCGTTATTTCTGACACAACCAGCCTCGTTATTTCTGACACAACCAGCCTCGTTACTTCTGACACAACCAGCCTCGTTATTTCTGACACAACCAGCCTCGTTATTTCTGACACAACCAGCCTCGTTATTTCTGACACAACCAGCCTCGTTATTTCTGACACAACCAGCCTCGTTATTTCTGACACAACCAGCCTCGTTACTTCTGACACAACCAGCCTCGTTATTTCTGACACAACCAGCCTCGTTACTTCTGACACAGAAGATTTGTTACTTCTGAAGCAACCAAACGGTAAGAGAGTTGACCTGAGGCCTAAACTTAGTAACTCTATAATCCTAAACACTTCCAATCTCCTTTCCTGTAGGCCTAAATCCTTACCTCACTCAACCTGCATTTATTTGACCAGTGTGGGCTACAATACGCCCAGGGCATTTTTATAAACAGACCTTCATTTAGAAAATAGTTACATCATGCGTTGCCACGTCTTGGAATGAGACTGACCTTACCTCCTCTGGCTAAACTAGTATTCCACATAATTCTATACATCCTAAAAAATAGCTCTCTTTTATTAACAGATGTAAACCTTTATTTTGAAAACAGGCCTAGTTGCGTGCGTTGCCACGTCTTTCGAATGGGATTGATGCTGTCCGTATGACAAAGTGTAATGTATGTATGTATGTATGTATTAGAGGTCGGCCAATTAATTAGGGACGATTTCAAGTTTTCATAACAATCGTTAATCGGTATTTTTGGACACCGATTTTTCCCATTTTAATTTTACTTTATTTAATTATTATTTTAATTTTTTAAATTTACACCTTTTATTTAACCTTTATTTAACTAGGCAAGTCAGTTAAGAACACATTCTTATTTACAATGACGGCCTAGGAACAGTGGGTTAACTGCCTTGTTCAGGGGCAGAACGACAGATTTTTACCTTGTCAGCTCGGGGATTTGTTTTTGCAATCTTCCAGTTACTAGTCCAACGCTCTAACCACCTGCTTTACATTGCACTCCACGAGGAGCCTGTGTGGCAGGCTGACTACCTGTTACGCGAGGGCTGCAAGAAGCCAAGGTAAGTTGCTAGCTAGCATTTAACTTATCTTATAAAAAACAATCAATCTTAACATAATCACTAGTTAACTACACATGGTTGATGATATTACTAGTTTATCTAGCATGTCCTGCGTTGCATGTAATCGATGCGGTGCCTGTTAATTTCTCATCGAATCACAGCCTACTTCGACAAACGGGTGATGATTTAACAAGCGCATTTGCGAAAAAAGCACTGTTGCTGCACCAATGTACCTGACCATAAACATCAATGCCTTTCTTTAAAATCAATACACAAGTATATATTTTTAAACCTGCATATTTAGTTAATATTGCCTGCTAACATGCATTTCTTATAACTTGGGAAATTGTCATTTCTCTTGCGTTCCGTGCGAGCAGTCAGGGTATATGCAGCAGTTTGGGCCGCCTGGCTCGTTGCGAACTGTGTGAAGTCCATTTATTCCTAACAAAGGCCGTAATTAATTTCCCAGAATTGTACATAATTATAACATAACATTGAAGGTTGTACAATGTAACAACAATATATAGACTTAGGGATGCCATCCGTTAGATGAAATATGTAACGGTTCCTTATTTCACTGAAAGAATAAACGTTTTGTTTTTGAAATGATAGTTTCCGGATTCAACCATTTTAATGACCAAAGGCTCGTATTTCTGCGTGTTATTATGTTATAATTAAGTCTATGATTTGATAGAGCAGTCTGACTGAGCGATGGTAGGCAGCAGCAGGCTCGTAAGCATTCATTCAAACAGCACTTTCGTGCATTTGCCAGCAGCTCTTCGCAATGCTTCAAGCATTGCGCTCTTTATGACTTCAAGCCTATCAACTCCCTAGATTAGGCTGGTGTAACCAATGTGAAATGGCTAGCTAGTTAACAGGGTGTGCGCTAATAGCGTTTCAAACGTCACTTGCTCTGAGACTTTGAGTAGTTGTTCCTCTTGCTCTGCATGGGTAACGCTGCTTTGAGGGTGGCTGTTGTCGATGTGTTCCTGGTTCGAGTCCAGGTAGGAGGTAGGAGAGGGACGGAAGCTATACTGTTACACTGGCAATACTAAAGTGTCTATAAGAACATCCAATAGTCAAAGGTATATGAAATACAAATCGTACAGAGAGATATAGTCCTATAATTCCTATAATAACTACAACCTCAAATTTCTTACCTGGGAATATTGAAGACTCATGTTAAAAGGAACCACCAGCTTTCATATGTTCTCATGTTCTGAGCAAGGAACTTAAACGTTAGCTTTCTTACATGGCACATATTGCATTTTTACTTTCTTCTCCAACACTTTGTTTTTGCATTATTTAAACCAAATGTAACATGTTTCATTATTTATTTGAGGCTAAATGGATTTTATTGATGTATTATATTAAGTTAAAATAAGTGTTCATTCAGTATTGTTGTAATTTTCATTATTACAAAACAAAAAAACGTCCGATTAATCGGTATCGTTTTTTTTGTTGGTCCTCCAATAATCGGTATCAGCGTTGAAAAATCATAATCGGTCGACCTCTAGTATGTATGTAACACCAGGGAAGTAGCCAAGTTAGCGTTGTGTTGTTCTGAGAAAAGGGAAAGTTACATTCTAATAGTCTAATCCCATGTATCCCCTTGCTCTTCGCTGCTTAAAATACCTTAGCACGTCTGGACTGGAGGGAACACTGTGTGTGTGTGTGTGTGTGTGTGCGTGTGTAAAGTGTGTGTGTGTAAAGTGTGTGTGTGTGTGCGTGCGTGCAGTCAATTTACATACAGTTAAAACAGTACACTTCACAACGCATCATTACACACTACATCTACAATACAAAATCCATAGGTACCTGTGTGTAAAGTGTGTGTGTGTGTCTCCACAGTCCATGCTGTTACATAAGGTCTAGTTTTATCTTTTTCTTTAAATCTGATTTTACTGCTTGACTGAGTTACATGATGTGGAATGGAGTTCCATGTTCTCAAAGCCCTATGTAGTACTATGTGTTTCCCGTAGTCTGTTCTGGCCTTGGGGACTGTGAAGAGTCCTCTGGTGACATGTCTTGTGGGTTATTCATGAGTGTCTGAGCTGTGTGCTAGTAGTTTAAACAGACAGCTTTCAACATGTCAATAGTAGTGATGAAGTCAATCTCTCCTCTACTTTGAGCTAGGAGAGATTGACATGCATGTTATTAATGTTAGCTCTCTGTGTACATTGAAGGGTAAACTGTGCTGCTCTGTTCTGGGCCAATTGTAATTTGCCTATGTCCCTCTTTGTGGCACTTGACCATATGACTGGACAGTAGTCCAGGTACGACAAAACTAGGGCCTGTAGGGCTTGTTTTGTTGATAGCAGTGTCAAGAAAGCAGAGCAGCACTTTATTACGGCCAGACCTCTCCTCCCTATCTTAGTTACCATTGCATCTGTATGTTTGACCATGACAGTTTACAATCCAGGGTTACTCCAAGTGGTTTAGTCTCCTCAACTTGCTCAATTGCCACATCATTCATTACAATATTTAGTTGAGGTTTAGGGTTTAGTTAACAATTTGTCCCAAACACAATGGTTTTAGTTTTTGAAATATTTAGGACTAGCTTATTTCTTGACACCATTCTGAAACTGACTGCAGCTTTTTGTTAAGGGTCTGCAGTGATTTCAATTTCTGTGGTAGCTGATGTGTATAGTGTTGAGTCATCAGCATACATAGACACACAGGCTTTAGTCAGTGTCAGTGGCATGGCATTTAGTAAAGATTTTAAAGAAGAAAGGGGCCTAGATAGCTGCCCTGGGGAATGCCTGACTCTACCTGGATTATATTGGAGAGGCTTCCATTAAAGAACACCCTCTGTGTTCTGTTAAGACAGGTAACTCTCAATCCACAATATAACATGGGCTGTAAAGCCATTACACAAATGTTTTTCCAGCAGCAGATTTTGATTGTTAATGTCAAAAGTTGCACTGAAGTCTAACAAAACAGTACTCTCACGATCTTCTCTCAGCCAATCATCAGAAATTTGTGTAAGCACAGTACATGTTGAATAATCTTCACTATGAGCGTGCTGAAAGTCTGTTTTTTAATTTGTTCATCGTGAAATTGCATTGTATCTGGACAAGCACAATTTTGTCCAAAAGTGTTGGTAACAGGCTGATTGGTTGGCTGTTTGAGCCAGTAAAGGGTGCTTTTCTGTTCTTAGGTAGTGGAATGACTTTTGCTTCCCTCCAGGCCTGAGGGCACACACTTTCTCTGTAGGCTTAGTTTGAAGAGATGGCTAATAGGAGTGGTTTCATGCCTACTCCCACTCCGGTGCTCGACGTCGCCGGTCTACTAACCACCGGCCCTGTCAAACGTCATTACGTACACCTGTTCACCATCATTACGCACACCTGTTCACCATCATTACGCACACCTGTTCATCATCATTACGCACACCTGTTCACCATCATTACGTACACCTGTTCACCATCGCTACGTACACCTGGACATCATTATTTCCTTGATTACTCCCCCTTTATTTAACCCTCAGTAGCCATTAGTCACCAGGTAGTATTGTTTTGATTCACATTCTGCACACATCTTACGTTTTGTTTATCTGCATTTATTCATTCTTAAATTCACCTTCTGCACCTGCTTCCTGACTCCCGGCGTATACGTAACAAGTGGCAATATCGTCCTCTATCGTCCTCAGTAATTTTCCACCAAAGTTGTCAGACCGAGGTGGCTGGTCATTGTTGATAGACAGCACAAATTGTTTTTCACCTTGTCCACATGCACTTTACTGAATATAAATGACAATGCTTGTCTTGTAGGTTCGGATTTGGTTGTTATCATGTCATGCCTAAGTTAGCTAATCTTGCCAATGAATAAATCATTAAAGTAGTTGGCAATATCAGTGGGTTTTGTGATGAGAGGGTTTTGATCTGATTCAATGAATGATGGCGACGAGTTCGCCTTTTTACCCAACATTTAATTTAACCAATCAGAGTCTAAGCCAGGGGAGGGGGGTTCTACTAAGCTATATGGAATTGTTTTAAGAAGGTACTAAGCTATTTTGAATTGTTTTAAGAAGGTCATACCAAGGATCATTTAGCTCCCCTGGAAGTAAAAAAAAACAAAAACATTTATTTGGTTAAAAAACATGTCTTCCTGCTATTAGCCCATTCAAACGCATGGAACAGCAGATAGTCCCCCCCAAAAATATCAAAAGGAAGTTTGTTCTGAAGTGTCTCTCTTATATCTGAGAGATATAAGAACGATTGGGAATTTCTATTTGTAATCTCCCCCCCCCCCCCACATTTTTGGCATTAAACTGTCCCCATATATACTGTACTTGCATTCATTTTTTCAACTGGTACTGGCGGAGCTTCAGACAAGTTTTGTGAGGCCTGTGAGTATCCTAGAGCAAGACATGTACAGTACATGTTCGTGAGAGTCACCGTTGTGCAGAAGGGGTCATATTAGGGGGTCATATTAGAGTCTAGCCCGGACGGAGACACGAGTTTCCTGACACTTGAGGAGGCCATAGAGCAAAACGGAGAACACCATTGTGTTCGTAAGTGTCTCTTCTTTCCATAGAGGGTCATAATAGGTTGTAGGCTAATAAGTTTGTAGACCGTTTGGACGATACAGACTGATTCTCAGGATGTCACAGGGTCTGACAAACACCTCTCTAGCTCTGTCACCTTTCTCTCCAGATGTGGAAGTGTTATATAGGCTGTGCGGCCGGTCTGATTTGCCATGCCTTTTGTTTGTTCTGCGGTTAGTTATAATAGAAAGTAGATAGTCTGAATGACTATCTGAGGAATTCTGCCCCACATTGTAACAAACCAGATAATAGCCTGTTGTGTCTTAAATGGGTGGAATTTACACCAATGAGCAGTTCTGCTGCGTTTGTGACAGATTTCACACCAGAGGCTCTGCACACACACACACACACACACACACACACACACACACACACACACACACACACACACACATCTCTCTCTTTCTGCTCTGGCTCATTTGCACAGTCAGGCTTTGGTCTCTGTCGGAAGTTAATAACATTCAGGCTTTGGCCTATGTCATGCTATGTCATAATCAGGCTTAGGCCTATGTCACGCTATGTCATAATCAGGCTTAGGCCTATGTCACGCTATGTCATAATCAGGCTTTGGCCTATGTCATGCTATGTCATAATCAGGCTTAGGCCTATGTCACGCTATGTCATAATCAGGCTTAGGCCTATGTCACGCTATGTCATAATCAGGCTTTGGCCTATGTCATGCTATGTCATAATCAGGCTTAGGCCTATGTCATGCTATGTCATAATCAGGCTTAGGCCTATGTCACGCTATGTCATAATCAGGCTTTGGCCTATGTCATGCTATGTCATAATCAGGCTTAGGCCTATGTCACGCTATGTCATAATCAGGCTTAGGCCCTACGTCACTGTCTTGTTTCAAGCAAGCTAATGCAGAAGTGACCAGACCCGAGTTCATATACTATTTAGGGTGACTTATAGACACAGTACCAGACCTGGGTTCATATACTATTTAGGGTGACTTATAGACACAGTACCAGACCTGGGTTCATATACTATTTAGGGTGACTTATAGACAGTACCAGACCTGGGTTCATATACTATTTAGGGTGACTTATAGACAGTACCAGACCTGGGTTCATATACTATTTAGGTTGACTTATAGACAGTACCAGACCTGGGTTCATATACTATTTAGGGTGACTTATAGACACAGTACCAGACCTGGGTTCATATACTATTTAGGGTGACTTATAGACAGTACCAGACCTGGGTTCATATACTATTTAGGGTGACTTGTATATAGTACCAGACCTGGGTTCAAATACTATTTAGGGTGACTTATAGACACAGTACCAGACCTGGGTTCATATACTATTTAGGGTGACTTATAGACAGTACCAGACCTGGGTTCATATACTATTTAGGGTGACTTATAGACAGTACCAGACCTGGGTTCAAATACTATTTAGGGTGACTTATAGACAGTACCAGACCTGGGTTCATATACTATTTAGGGTGACTTATAGACAGTACCAGACCTGGGTTCAAATACTATTTAGGGTGACTTATAGACAGTACCAGACCTGGGTTCATATACTATTTAGGGTGACTTACAGACAGTACCAGACCTGGGTTCATATACTATTTAGGGTGTTTCAAAGACATTTGGCATGTATTTAAAAACACTCAAAAACACAGTGTATTTTCCAATACTCCAACATACTTCCATGCGTTTAAAGAGATTCTCCGGTACTTTTGTATACTTTCTAGCCAGTAGTTCTGAAAGTAACGCTCACGAGACAAAAGTGGTCCCCGAAAATGGCGTACTACAATCAGTGTAGATGAACGGGAGGAGGCAGGTTAAAGAAGGATTATTAAGCCTTGAGACAGTTGACATTGTGTATGAGGGTGAATGGGCAAGACAAAAGATTTAAGTGCCTTTGAATGGGGGTGTGGTAGTAGGTGCCAGGCGCTCCAGTTTGTGTGAAGAACTGCAACGCTGCTTGGTTTTTCACGCTCACAACAGTTTCCCGTGTCAAATTGACAACTCTGGGAAGTATTGGGAGTCAACATGCATCCCTGTGGAACGCTTTCGACATCTTGTAGAGTGTATGCCATGACGTATTGAGGACAAAAAAGGAGGGGTCAACTCAATGTTAGAAAGGTGTGTTCTTAATGTTTGGAAAACTCCGTGTATATACAGTAAAAAAGTTTGGACACACCTACTCATTCCAGGTTTTTTATTTATTTTGACTATTTTCTACATTTTAGAATAACAGTGAAGACATCTAAACTATGAAATAACGTACATGGAATCATGTAGTAACCAAAAAAAGTATTAAATAAATCAAAATATATTTGAGATTCTTCTAAGTAGCCACCCGTTGCCTTGACGACAGCTTTGCACACTCTTGGCGTTCTCTCAACCTGCTTCATGGGCTCCTGGGTGGCGCAGCGGTCGAAGGCACTGCATCTCAGTGCTAGAGGGGTCACTACAGACCCTGGTTCAGTGCTCGAAAGCACTGCATCTCAGTGCTAGAGGGGTCACTATAGACCCTGGTTCAGTGGTCTAAGGCACTGCATCTCAGTGCTAGAGGGGTCACTACAGACCCTGGTTCAGCGGTCGAAGGCACTGCATCTCAGTGCTAGAGGGATCACTACAGACCCTGGTTCAGCGGTCGAAGGCACTGCATCTCAGTGCTAGAGGGGTCACTACAGACCCTGGTTCAGTGGTCTAAGGCAATGCTTCTCAGTGGTAGAGGTGTCACTACAGACCCTGGTTCAGCGGTCTAAGGCACTGCATCTCAGTGCTAGAGGGGTCACTACAGACCCTGGTTCAGCGGTCTAAGGCACTGCATCTCAGTGCTAGAGGGGTCACTACAGACCCTGGTTCAGTGGTCTAAGGCACTGCATCTCAGTCCTAGAGGGGTCACTACAGACCCTGGTTCAGCGGTCTAAGGCACTGCATCTCAGTGCTAGAGGGGTCACTACAGACCCTGGTTCAGCGGTCGAAGGCACTGCATCTCAGTGCTAGAGGGGTCACTACAGACCCTGGTTCAGCGGTCTAAGACACTGCATCTCAGTGCTAGAGGCATCACTACAGACCCTGGTTCAGTGGTCTAAGACACTGCATCTCAGTGCTAGAGGCATCACTACAGACCCTGGTTCAGCGGTCTAAGACACTGCATCTCAGTGCTAGAGGCATTACTACAGACCCTGGTTCAGCGGTCTAAGACACTGCATCTCAGTGCTAGAGGCATCACTACAGACCCTGGTTCAGCGGTCTAAGACACTGCATCTCAGTGCTAGAGGCATCACTACAGACCCTGGTTCAGCGGTCTAAAGGCACTGCATCTCAGTGCTAGAGGCATCACTACAGACGCCTTGGTTCGAATCCAGGCTGTATCACATCCGGCCGTGATTGGGAGTTCCATAGGGCGACGCCCAATTGGCCCAGCGTCGTTCGGGTTTGTCCGGTGAAGGCCGTCATTGTAAACAAGAATTGGTTCTTAACTGATTTACCTAGTTAAATAAAGGTTAAAAAAAAATAAAAAATAAAATGAGGTAGTCACCTGGAATGCATTTCAATTAACAGTGTATACATGTGTCTTTTGTCTTGCCCATTCACCCTCTGAATTGTGAAGACAATCCATGTCTCAATTGTCTCAGGTTAAAGAAGGGTTTTCAAGCCTTGTCTCCTCCTCTTCATCTACACTGATTGACATGGATTTAGTGACATCTAGTGACAACAATAGGGGATCACAGCTTTCACCTGGATTCACCTGGTCAGTCTATGTCATGAAAAGAGCAGGTGTTATTAATGTTTTGTACACTCAGTGTATATATTTTCTGGGACCAAGTAAAAAAAAAAAAAATGTTTTGTACAATTTCAATTCATTTATTCAGTTTATATAACATGTACCCGCGAGCTGCCACTCAAAATAAATCAAAAGTATGAAATACATACAGAGAAATTATCATTCGGGTCAAAAAGGAAAAAAAATGTTATGTAAAGAAAAATAAACAAAAAGAGGCCTATACAGTTGACATGTCAGAGCATAAACTATACCAGGAAGTTGAAGGAACTGTCCATACATCCCGAAGTAGAAGTGTGATGAGGAAAGATATAAAACAAGTATAAAACAAGTTCTAGAATGTTGAAAGATTCCAAGAGCACAGTGGTCTCCATCATTGGGAAATGGAAAACATATGGAACTACCTAGACTCTGTCTAGAGCTGGCCATCTTGGCACACTGAACAACGGGGCAAGGAGGGCCTTGGTAAGGGAGGTGACCAAGAACCCAATGACCACTCTGACAGAACTGCAGAGTTCCTTGGCTGAGATGGGAGAACCTGCCAGAAAGACAAGTCTCTACAACACTTCACCAATCTGGACTTTTTGGGAGTGGCTAGACGGAAGCCACTCCTGAGAAAAAAGTCACATAACAGCACGCCTGGACTTAGCAAAAGTCAATAGTACGCAAGTATAAACACCATGGGACCACGCAGCCGTCATACCGCTCAGGAAGGAGACTCATTCTGTCTCTTAGAGATGCACGTCCTTTGGTGTGAAAAGTGCAAATCTTGTAAGGCACCAGGCAAAAGTTTCTGTGGCATGATAATAAAATTTAAAAAAACTCTTTGGCCAGAATGGAAAGCGCAATGTTTGGAGAAAAGCAGGCACAGCCCATCACCCATCTAACACCATCCCTACTGTGAAGCATGGTGGTGGCAGCATCATGCTCTGGGGATTCTTTTCAGCGGCAGGGACTGGGAGACTGGTAAGTAAATAAATTGAGCCAAATACAGGCAAATCCTTAAAGGGAATCTGCTTCAGAGTGATAACAACCTTAGACTGTGGCGCAAAAATGTATGTTCCAACAGGACAATGACCCCCAAACATACAGCTAAAGCAACACTGGAATGGCTTCAGAACAAGAATGTAAAAGTCCTTTGGTGGCCCAGCCAAAGCCCAGACTTGTATCCCATTGAACATCTGTGGAAAGACGTGAAGATCATCACTGCTCCCCATCTAACTTAACAGAGCTTGATCAAATCTGAAAGGAAGAATGGGAGAAAATCCCAAAATCCAGATGTGCAAAGCTGATACAGACATACCTAAGCTGACTCAAAACTGATACAGACATACCTAAGCTGACTCAAAACTGATACAGACATACCTAAGCTGATACAGACATACCTAAGCTGATACAGACATACCTAAGCTGATACAGACATACCTAAGCTGATACAGACATACCTAAGCTGACTCAAAGCTGATACAGACATACCTAAGCTGACTCAAAGCTGATACAGACATACATAAACTGACTCAAAACTGATACAGACATACCTAAGCTGATACAGACATACCTAAACTGATACAGACATACCTAAACTGATACAGACATACCTAAGTTGATACAGACATACCTAAACTGATACAGACATACCTAAGCTGACTCAAAGATGTAATCTCTCCGCCAAAGGTGCTTCTACAAAGTATTGCTTCGGGGGTGTGAATACTTATGTAAATGAGATATTTCTCTATTTCATTTTCAATCCATTTACAAACATATATTTAATCAATTTGTAACACAACAAAATGTGGAATAAGTCAAGGGGTATGAATACTTTCTGAAGTTACTGTACATGTATATTTATATTCTGGTCTTAAATTATTTTAAAAATATATATCTTTTTTGGGGGGGGGATTATCGCACTTTTTTGCTAGATATTACTGCACTGTTGGAGCTAGAAACATAAGCATTTCACTGCACCTGCGATAACATCTGCAATACTATGTACGTGACCTATGAACTTTGATTTGATGGCTCAGTTTGTAGAGTATATTGCAATGCCAGGATTTCGGGTTTGATTCCGGGGACCACCCCCATATGTAAAATGTATGCACAAATGACTTAAGTCGCTTTGGATAAAAGCAGCTGCTAAATGGCACGCCATTTATTACTCGCTAGCTTGCCTGTTGTCTTTAGCCCCGTTTTGACCTCCTAAACACAACCAGGAGAGGTTATCCACCTGCCCGAGTCATCCCCGTATCAGCGAGACAGGCCATTTTATGATGTGTAAATGTGGGCCACGTCGGGTGTCATTTGGGTTGTCACTGAGTTGTAGCTGTTGCATATTGATGCAACAGTGTGCGTGTGAAGTGAGCTTTGTGGAAATGCTAATATAACGAATGATAAGAAATGCTAATTGTTCATTTTTTTTTTTTTTTTGTTTTTTGTTGTTGTAAAACTTTTTGCTACCGTATGCCTTTATGAACACGAACACGAACACATGTTGTAGCTCTAGTCCCTGGGAGGGTTGACCTGCAATTACTAGGATGTGTATTAACCTCCATTTTGAGATAGTAGCACTGGAATAAGCTAGCAATAGATCATCTGCAGTACAGTCTGAAAGACCTGACAAGATTACATCATAATGAATGTATCCCAATGGTTTCCTATGTTTGACCACTATTTCTGTTTTCATAATGCAAACGTCTCACCTTTGCCTCCTGTATGTCTCACCTATTGTCTCACCTATTGTCTCCTGTATGTCTCACCTATTGTCTCATGTATGTCTCACCTATTGTCTCCTGTATGTCTCACCTATTGTCTCACCTATTGTCTCCTGTATATCTCACCTTTGCCTCCTGTATGTCTCACCTATTGTCTCACCTATTGTCTCCTGTATATCTCACCTTTGCCTCCTGTATGTCTCACCTATTGTCTCACCTATTGTCTCACCTATTGTCTCCTGTATGTCTCACCTTTGCCTCCTGTATGTCTCACCTATTGCCTCCTGTATGTCTCACCTATTGTCTCCTGTATGTCTCACCTATTGTCTCCTGTATGTCTCACCTTTGCCTCCTGTATATCTCACCTATTGTCTCCTGTATGTCTCACCTATTGTCTCCTGTATGTCTCACCTATTGTCTCCTGTATGTCTCACCTTTGCCTCCTGTATGTCTCACCTATTGTCTCACCTATTGCCTCCTGTATATCTCACCTATTGCCTCCTGTATATATCACCTATTGCCTCCTGTATATCTCACCTTTGCCTCCTGTATGTCTCACCTATTGCCTCCTGTATATCTCACCTATTGCCTCACCTATTGTCTCCTGTATATCTCACCTATTGCCTCCTGTATATCTCACCTATTGTCTCCTGTATATCTCACCTATTGCCTCCTGTATGTCTCACCTATTGCCTCCTGTATATCTCACCTATTGTCTCACCTATTGTCTCCTGTATATCTCACCTATTGCCTCCTGTATGTCTCACCTATTGTCTCACCTATTGTCTCCTGTATATCTCACCTTTGTCTCCTGTATGTCTCACCTTTGCCTCCTGTATATCTCACCTTTATCTCCTGTATATCTCACCTTTGTCTCCTGTATATCTCACCTATTGTCTCCTGTATATCTCACCTTTGTCTCCCGTATGTCTCACCTATGGTCTCCTGTATATCTCACCTTTGTCTCCCGTATGTCTCACCTATGGTCTCCTGTTTCTCCTCTTCAGGGAAACGAGGCAAGTTACCCCCTGGAAATGTGCTCGCATTGTAAGTATCTTTGATTTACTAACTAACTCCCTTTGTCCGGCATCAACATCAGAAAATGAAACTATCCTCACTCCCCTCCGCTCTCTGCTTGTCTGAGCTTGTTTTGATTATTCAACATTATGCTCAAATGCAACCCAACAAAAAGGACAGCATATATAGATTAGACTAACACCACACAGGGGCTTTCTGCTGGAGCCAGGGACACACTCAGAGGAGACTCAGGAACACACTCAGGGGAGACTCAGGGACACACTCAGGGGAGACTCAGGGACACACTCAGGGGACACACTCAGGGACACACTCAGGGGAGATTCAGGGACACACTCAGAAGAGACTCAGGGACACACTCAGGGGAGACTTAGGGACACACTCAGGGGAGATTCAGGGACACACTCAGGGGAGACTTAGGGACACACTCAGGGGAGATTCAGGGGAGACTCAGGGACACACTCAGGGGAGACTTAGGGACACACTCAGGGGAGATTCAGGGGAGACTCAGGGGAGACTTAGGGACACACTCAGGGGAGACTCAGGAACACACTCAGGGGAGACTCGGGGACACACTCAGGGGAGATTCAGGGACACACGCAGGGACACACTCAGAGGAGACTCAGGGACACACGCAGGGACACTCTCAGGGGAGACTCAGGGACACACTCAGGGGAGACTCAGGGACACACTCAGGGACACACTCAGGGGAGACTCAGGGACACACTCAGGGGAGACTCAGGGACACACTCAGGGACACACTCAGGGGAGACTCAGGGACACACTCATGGGAGACTCAGGGACACACTCAGGGACACACTCAGGGACACACTCAGGGGAGACTCGGGGACACACTCAGGGGAGACTCAGGGACACACGCAGGGACACACTCAGGGGAGACTCAGGGACACACTCAGAGGAGACTCAGGGACACACTCAGGGACAAGCAGGCAGCCCAACAGTAGTTGCCGCGGTAGACCGAGGATAAGAAGGTGTGTGACTCTGACCCGAGCCGAGACCGAGGAAGGACTTCACCATTCCTGGATATTTCCAGCTTCGCAAGGACCCTCCCACTCCCCACAGCCCATGCTCCACCCCCAATGAAACACAAACAAACACGCATAGCACTAGCAACAGCCAGTGCCTGTATGCAGCCTCCCAAAATAACCCAAGGCCTGCTTGTTGGAGTTCCTTGTTGCTAGGGGTTTCCCAGAGCCGGAGCAACGGTTGACGAGGAGAGGGGGTTGGGGGGGGGGATTCCATTACAATGGTTTATAAGGAGGACAGGACACCCACTCCCATATATTTATGAGCCTAAAGCTATTGTATTAGAACTGTTCTACTGAATGATGTAGCCTGCAGACCAATGAATGTGGAGATATTACTATCAGTCTGAATGCTGAAAACCTTACGTATAGATTTAATGTAGAGTTTGCTGCACAACATAATCCATGTAGGGAGCATTACATGCTGCTGTCCTAGCCATTATCCATCCACTAGCCTTCATTCCATACTGCTGTCCGAGCCATTATCCATCCACTAGCCTTCATTCCATACTGCTGTCCGAGCCATTATCCATCCACTAGCCTTCATTCCATACTGCTGTCCGAGCCATTATCCATCCACTAGCCTTCATTCCATACTGCTCTCCTAGCCATTATCCATCCACTAGCCTTCATTCCATACTGCTGTCCTAGCCATTATCCATCCACTAGCCTTCATTCCATACTGCTGTCCTAGCCATTATCCATCCACTAGCCTTCATTCCATACTGCTGTCCTAGCCATTATCCATCCACTAGCCTTCATTACATACTGCTGTCCGAGCCATTATCCATCCACTAGCCTTCATTCCATACTGCTGTCCTAGCCATTATCCATCCACTAGCCTTCATTCCATACTGCTGTCCTAGCCATTATCCATCCACTAGCCTTCATTACATAATGCTGTCCTAGCCATTATCCATCCACTAGCCTTCATTACATACTGCTGTCCTAGCCATTATCCATCCACTAGCCTTCATTCCATACTGCTGTCCGAGCCATTATCCATCCACTAGCCTTCATTCCATACTGCTGTCCTAGCCATTATCCATCCACTAGCCTTCATTCCATACTGCTGTCCTAGCCATTATCCATCCACTAGCCTTCATTCCATACTGCTGTCCGAGCCATTATCCATCCACTAGCCTTCATTCCATACTGCTGTCCGAGCCATTATCCATCCACTAGCCTTCATTACATACTGCTGTCCTATCATTATCCATCCACTAGCCTTCATTCCATACTGCTGTCCGAGCCATTATCCATCCACTAGCCTTCATTCCATACTGCTGTCCGAGCCATTATCCATCCACTAGCCTTCATTCCATACTGCTGTCCTAGCCATTATCCATCCACTAGCCTTCATTCCATACTGCTGTCCGAGCCATTATCCATCCACTAGCCTTCATTCCATACTGCTGTCCGAGCCATTATCCATCCACTAGCCTTCATTCCATACTGCTGTCCGAGCCATTATCCATCCACTAGCCTTCATTCCATACTGCTGTCCGAGCCATTATCCATCCACTAGCCTTCATTCCATACTGCTGTCCATTAGCCATTATCCATCCACTAGCCTTCATTCCATACTGCCATTATCCATCCACTGCCTTCATTCCATACTGAGCCATTATCCATCCACTAGCCTTCATTCCATACTGCTGTCCGAGCCATTATCCATCCACTAGCCTTCATTCCATACTGCTGTCCGAGCCATTATCCATCCACTAGCTTTCATTCCATACTGCTGTCCGAGCCATTATCCATCCACTAGCTCATTCCATTCATTATCCATCCACTAGCTTTCATTCCATACTGCTGTCCTAGCCATTATCCATCCACTAGCTTTCATTCCATACTGCTGTCCGAGCCATTATCCATCCACTAGCCTTCATTCCATACTGCTGTCCTAGCCATTATCCATCCACTAGCCTTCATTACATACTGCTGTCCTAGCCATTATCCATCCACTAGCCTTCATTACATACTGCTGTCCTAGCCATTATTATCCATCCACTAGCACTTCATTCCATACTGCTGTCCTAGCCATTATCCATCCACTAGCCTTCATTCCATACTGCTGTCCTAGCCATTATCCATCCACTAGCCTTCATTCCATACTGCTGTCCTAGCCATTATCCATCCACTAGCCTTCATTCCATACTGCTGTCCTAGCCATTATCCATCCACTAGCCTTCATTCCATACTGCTGTCCTAGCCATTATCCATCCACTAGCCTTCATTCCATACTGCTGTCCTAGCCATGATCCATCCACTAGCCTTCATTACATACTGCTCTCCTAGCCATTATCCATCCACTAGCCTTCATTACATACTGCTGTCCTAGCCATTATCCATCCACTAGCTTTCATTCCATACTGCTGTCCTAGCCATTATCCATCCACTAGCCTTCATTACATGCTGCTGTCCTAGCCATTATCCATCTACTAGCCTTCATTTCATACTGCTGTCCTAGCCATTATCCATCCACTAGCCTTCATTACATACTGCTGTCCTAGCCATTATCCATCCACTAGCCTTCATTACATACTGCTGTCCTAGCCATTATCCATCCACTAGCCTTCATTACATACTGCTGTCCTAGCCATTATCCATCCACTAGCCTTCATTACATACTGCTGTCCTAGCCATTATCCATCCACTAGCCTTCATTCCATACTGCTGTCCTAGCCATTATCCATCCACTAGCCTTCATTCCATACTGCTGTCCTAGCCATTATCCATCCACTTGCCTTCATTCTGTCAGTTGCACTAGAATCCAGAATCCATCCCCCCCACACCACACACACAGCCTCATTGGCTCAATAAAAATCCATTATGCTAATAGGGTTGGTGTCATGTGTTGGCCTGGCAGCATAAGTACAAGGCTGCTCATTTAAAAGTACACACACACCCCCACAGACACAGGGGTCTAATGGACAAAACGATGATGTAATCTTTCTGTGTGGTGAGATTAATGTACTGCTACAATGCTCATTTGATTGCTCGTTGCGCAACAGTTTTTTTTCTTCTCTGAAAAATGAAAGCCAGGAGCTGTGTGTGTGCCTGCGTACCATGCATACCAGGGTTATTTCCAGTAATAGCCGGCTTTTGGCCGATACATTTTTTTATATTTTTTTTTGTTGTAGTTGAAAAGCCAATAAATAAAATTGCCTCCCGTCCGGGGGAAGAAGAATGGAAAAAATATATATATATGAATTTGGGATCTATCATCCCACAGTTTGTTTTGAAATATTTTTCTCGACAAGCTGATGTTTTAGTCATTTAGCAGACGCTCTTATCCAGAGCAATTAGAATTAAGTGCCTTGCTCAAGGGCACATCGACAGATTTTTCTCCTAGTCGTTTCGGGGATTCAAACCAGTGACCTTTTATGTTACTGGCCCAACACTCTCAACCACTAGGCTAGCTGCTGCCCCTGACTAATAGAATATATCAACCTCTTCTTCTATGGGGGACAGTAGATTGACAGGCTAGTGATTTTGATGTTCGTTACTTGTCTTGTTATCTGAGGAAAAGTTCATGTGGACAGTCATTCAAACATCTTCAAAGTGCTCATCAGAATTAGGTAAGAATTAGCGCACATCGTTGCATCCTAGACTTGCATGTTCTGTTATTATGAATGACCATCATCTAAAGGGGATTTGTGTCATTCTGAGCACCGTGGGTGGACGCCCTAATCAGGTTACTGACCCAACACATGTGGGTCCGGTCAATTTTAAATGCTGTCTGTCAAATGTTCAGCTTATATGTCTATTTATGTCTGTTTGTTTGTTTGTTTGTGTGTGTGTGTGTTTGTTTGTGTGTGTGTGTGTGTGTGTGGTTTGGGGTGGCTAGCAGCAGGTTCTTGTTGCCTAGTAACACAGTTAAAAGTGAATCCAGTATTGATGAGCAAATGGTCTCTTTCTGCTGTGTGGAGTATCATCATAATGATTTTAGTCACTAAGGAGGACATCCCTCCAAGCAGGACATCATTAGCATATCTCAACGAGACTATTCAAAATGGGGACTGCATTTCAGTTAAGGGCTTCTGAGTAGCGATCCTACGTCTTGCCTTGTGTATCAGACATCACAGTATAGTATTGGGATCCCGAGTGGCACAGCGGTCTAAGGCACTGCATTTCAGTAAGGGCTTCTGAGTAGCGATCCTACGTCTTGCCTTGTGTATCAGACATCACAGTATAGTATTGGGATCCCGAGTGGCACAGCGGTTTAAGGCACTGCATTTCAGTAAGGGCTTCTGAGTAGCGATCCTACGTCTTGCCTTGTGTATCAGACATCACAGTATAGTATTGGGATCCCGAGTGGCACAGCGGTCTAAGGCACTGCATTTCAGTAAGGGCTTCTGAGTAGCGATCCTACGTCTTGCCTTGTGTATCAGACATCACAGTATAGTATTGGGATCCCGAGTGGCACAGCGGTCTAAGGCACTGCATTTCAGTAAGGGCTTCTGAGTAGCGATCCTACGTCTTGCCTTGTGTATCAGACATCACAGTATAGTATTGGGATCCCGAGTGGCACAGCGGTCTAAGGCACTGCATTTCAGTAAGGGCTTCTGAGTAGCGATCCTACGTCTTGCCTTGTGTATCAGACATCACAGTATAGTATTGGGATCCCGAGTGGCACAGCGGTCTAAGGCACTGCATTTCAGTAAGGGCTTCTGAGTAGCGATCCTACGTCTTGCCTTGTGTATCAGACATCACAGTATAGTATTGGGATCCCGAGTGGCACAGCGGTTTAAGGCACTGCATTTCAGTAAGGGCTTCTGAGTAGCGATCCTACGTCTTGCCTTGTGTATCAGACATCACAGTATAGTATTGGGATCCCGAGTGGCACAGCGGTTTAAGGCACTGCATTTCAGTAAGGGCTTCTGAGTAGCGATCCTACGTCTTGCCTTGTGTATCAGACATCACAGTATAGTATTGGGATCCCGAGTGACACAGTGGTCTAAGGCACTGCATTTCAGTAAGGGCTTCTGAGTAGCGATCCTACGTCTTGCCTTGTGTATCAGACATCACAGTATAGTATTGGGATCCCGAGTGGCACAGCGGTCTAAGGCACTGCATTTCAGTAAGGGCTTCTGAGTAGCGATCCTACGTCTTGCCTTGTGTATCAGACATCACAGTATAGTATTGGGATCCCGAGTGACACAGCGGTCTAAGGCACTGCATTTCAGTAAGGGCTTCTGAGTAGCGATCCTACGTCTTGCCTTGTGTATCAGACATCACAGTATAGTATTGGGATCCCGAGTGGCACAGCGGTCTAAGGCACTGCATTTCAGTAAGGGCTTCTGAGTAGCGATCCTACGTCTTGCCTTGTGTATCAGACATCACAGTATAGTATTGGGATCCCGAGTGGCACAGCGGTTTAAGGCACTGCATTTCAGTAAGGGCTTCTGAGTAGCGATCCTACGTCTTGCCTTGTGTATCAGACATCACAGTATAGTATTGTCTTGGATCCCAGTATACTATTGGGAGTGACACAGTGGTCTAAGGCACTGCATTTCAGTAAGGGCTTCTGAGTAGCGATCCTACGTCTTGCCTTGTGTATCAGACATCACAGTATAGTATTGGGATCCCGAGTGGCACAGCGGTTTAAGGCACTGCATTTCATTAAGGGCTTCTGAGTAGCGATCCTACGTCTTGCCTTGTGTATCAGACATCACAGTATAGTATTGGGATCCCGAGTGACACAGTGGTCTAAGGCACTGCATTTCAGTAAGGGCTTCTGAGTAGCGATCCTACGTCTTGCCTTGTGTATCAGACATCACAGTATACTATTGGGATCCCGAGTGGCACAGCGGTCTAAGGCACTGCATTTCAGTAAGGGCTTCTGATTAGAGATCCTACGTCTTGCCTTGTGTATCAGACATCACAGTATAGTATTGGGATCCCGAGTGGCACAGCGGTCTAAGGCACTGCATTTCAGTAAGGGCTTCTGAGTAGCGATCCTACGTCTTGCCTTGTGTATCAGACATCACAGTATAGTATTGGGATCCCGAGTGACACAGTGGTCTAAGGCACTGCATTTCAGTAAGGGCTTCTGAGTAGCGATCCTACGTCTTGCCTTGTGTATCAGACATCACAGTATAGTATTGGGATCCCGAGTGGCACAGCGGTTTAAGGCACTGCATTTCAGTAAGGGCTTCTGAGTAGCGATCCTACGTCTTGCCTTGTGTATCAGACATCACAGTATAGTATTGGGATCCCGAGTGACACAGTGGTTTAAGGCACTGCATTTCAGTGCAAGAGGGGTCACTACAGTCCCTGGTTCAAATCCAGGCTGTATCACATCCAGCCGTGATTGGGAGTCCCATAGGGCGGCGCACAATTGGCCCAGCGTTGGCCGGGGGAAGGCCGTCATTGTAAATTAGAATTAGTTCTTAACACTTGCCTAGTTAAGGTTAAATATATATATGTTTTTTAAGTTTAGCTTCATCCCCTGTCTCTCACTGTGCTCGATCCATAGGTCCTCTCTCTTTCTCCCTCACTAACTAACACACGTGGCAGCGTCTCTTAGCCAATGACACTATTGAAGAGTAATTATTCTGTAGCATGGGTTGGAGACATTTCAAGCTGGGGAGTGAGGTTACCAAGCCAACTAATACAATATATGCCATTTAGCAGACGCTTTTAGCCAATGGGACTTAGTCGTGCGTGTCACATTTTCATGTGAGTGGTCCGAGCGGGAATCGATCCAACTGTCTTAGCGATGTGCCATGCTCTACCAACTGAGCTACAGAGGACAACAACTCTGTTATGTTTGCTCATACTGATGGCCTCAAATGTTGTCATACTTTAACTGACAATCCAGTCTACTACTCCTAGTACAGACTTTAACCGACAGTCAAACAATCAATCAAATGTCTTTATAAAGCCCTTTTTACATCAGCTGATATCTCAAAGTGCTGTACAGAAACCCAGCCTAAAACCCCAAACAGCAAGCAATGCAGATGTAGAAGCACAGTGGCTAGGAATAACTCCCTAGAAAGGCAGGAACATAGGAAGAAACCTAGAGAGGAACCAGGCTCTGAGGGGTGGTCTGTCCTCTTCTGGCTGTGCCGGGTGGAGATTATAACAGAACATGGCCAAGATGTTCAAATGTTCATAGATGACCAGCAGGGTCAGATAATAATAATCACAGTAGTTGTACAGGGTGCAGCCGGTCAGCACCTCAGGAGTAAATGTCAGTTGGCTTTTCATAGACAATCATTCAGAGATAGAGACAGAAGGTGCGGTGGAGAGGTTCCAAAACAGCAGGTCTGGGACAGGGTAGCACGTCCGGTGAATAGATCAGGGTTCCATAGCCGCAGGCAGAACAGTTGAAACTGGAGCAGCAGCACGGCCAGGTGGACTGGGGACAGTAAGGAGGAGTCAGGCCAGGTAGTCCTGAGGCATGACCCTAGGGCTCAGGTCCTCCGAGAGAAGAGAAAGAGAGAGAGAATTAGAGGGAGCATACTTAAATTCACACAGGACACCGGATAAGAC
The DNA here is from genome assembly GCF_034236695.1 of Oncorhynchus nerka. NCBI lineage: Eukaryota > Metazoa > Chordata > Actinopteri > Salmoniformes > Salmonidae > Oncorhynchus > Oncorhynchus nerka. Next base: position 9,756,558 of record NC_088418.1, read on the forward strand.
AGGAGAAATACTCCAGATATAACAGACTGACCCTAACCCCCCGACACATAAACTACTGCAGCATAAATACTGGAGGCTGAGACAGGGGGGGTCAGGAGACACTGTGACCCCATCCGATGACACCCCCGGACAGGGCCAAACATGAAGGATATAACCCCACCCACTCTGCCAAAGCACAGCCCCCACACCACTAGAGGGATATTTTCAACCACCAACTTACCATCCTGAGACAAGGCCGAGTATAGCCCACGAAGATCTCCCCCACTGCCAAAGCACAGCCCCCACACCACTAGAGGGATATCTTCAACCACCAACTTACCATCCTGAGACAAGGCTGAGTATAGCCCACGAAGATCTCCCCCACTGCCAAAGCACAGCCCCCACACCACTAGAGGGATATCTTCAACCACCAACTTACCATCCTGAGACAAGGCTGAGTATAGCCCACGAAGATCTCCCCCACTGCCAAAGCACAGCCCCCACACCACTAGAGGGATATCTTCAACCACCAACTTACCATCCTGAGACAAGGCCGAGTATAGCCCACGAAGATCTCCCCCACTGCCAAAGCACAGCCCCCACACCACTAGAGGGATATCTTCAACCACCAACTTACCATCCTGAGACAAGGCCGAGTATAGCCCACGAAGATCTCCCCCACTGCCAAAGCACAGCTCCCACACCACTAGAGGGATATCTTCAACCACCAACTTACCATCCTGAGACAAGGCCGAGTATAGCCCACGAAGATCTCCCCCACTGCCAAAGCACAGCCCCCACACCACTAGAGGGATATCTTCAACCACCAACTTACCATCCTGAGACAAGGCAGAGTATAGCCCACGAAGATCTTCCCCACTGCCAAAGCACAGCCCCCACACCACTAGAGGGATATCTTCAACCACCAACTTACCATCCTGAGACAAGGCAGAGTATAGCCCACGAAGATCTCCCCCACTGCACAATCCCGAGGGAGGGCACCAACCCGGACAGGAAGATCACGTCAGTGACTCAACCCACTCAAGTGACGCACCCCTCTTAGGGACGGCATGGAAGAGCACCAGTAAGCCAGTGACTCAGCCCCTGTAATAGGGTTAGAGGCAGAGAATACCAGAGGAGAGAGGGGAACCAGCCAAGCAGAGACAGCAAGGGTGGTTCGTCACTCCAGTGCCTTTACGTTCACATTCACACTACTGGGCCAGACTACACACAATCATACGACCCACTGAAGAGATGAGTCTTCAGTAAAGACTTAAAGGTTGAGACCGAGTCTGCGTCTCTCACATGGGTAAGCAGACCGTACCATAAGTGGAGCTCTATAGGAGAAATCCCTGCCTCCAGCTGTTTGCTTAGAAATTCTAGGGACAATTAGGAGGTCTGCATCTTGTGACCGTAGCGTACGTATGTACAGCAGGACCAAATCAGAAAGATAGGTAGGAACAAGCCCTTGTAATGCTTTGTGGGTTAGCAGTAAAACCTTGAAATCAGCCCTAGCCTTAACAGGCAGGCATCCACTTCCTTATGTCTGAAACACAGGCTTCCAGGGAGGGCAATTTTGGGGCTTCACCATGTTTCATTGAAAATGTATAGCTGTGTATCATCTGCATGTAAACAATTGTTTACAGACAGATTATTTCACTTATACTTCACTGTATCACAATTCCAGTGAGTCAGAAGTTTACATACACTAAGTTGACTGTGAAAATGATGTCAGGGCTTAGAAGCTTCTGATAGGCTAATTGACATAATTTGAGTCAATTGGAGGTGTAAATCAAATCAAATCAAATGTATTTATATAGCCCTTCGTACATCAGCTGATATCTCAAAGTGCTGTACAGAAACCCAGCCTAAAACCCCAAACAGCAAGCAATGCAGGTGTAGAAGCACGGTGGCTAGGAAAAACTCCCTAGAAAGGCCAAAACCTAGGAAGAAACCTAGAGAGGAACCAGGCTATGTGGGGTGGCCAGTCCTCTTCTGGCTGTGCCGGGTGGAGATTATAACAGAACATGGCCAAGATGTTCAAATGTCCATAAATGACCAGCATGGTCAAATAATAATAAGGCAGAACAGTTGAAACTGGAGCAGCAGCACGGTCAGGTGGACTGGGGACAGCAAGGAGTCATCATGTCAGGTAGCCCTGGGGCATGGTCCTAGGGCTCAGGTCCTCCGAGAGAGAGAAAGAAAGAGAGAATTAGAGAGAGCATATGTGGGGTGGCCAGTCCTCTTCTGGCTGTGCCGGGTGGAGATTATAACAGAACATGGCCAAGATGTTCAAATGTTCATAAATGACCAGCATGGTCGAATAATAATAAGGCAGAACAGTTTAAACTGGAGCAGCAGCACAGCCAGGTGGACTGGGGACAGCAAGGAGGTGTACCTGTGAATGTATTTCAAGGCCTACCTTCAAACTCAGTGTCTCTTTGCTTGACATCATGGGAAAATCAAAAGAAATCATCCAAGACCTCAGAAAAATTATTGTAGACCTCCGCAAGTCTGGTTCATCCTTGGGAGCAATTTCCAAATGCCTGAAGGTACTACATTAATCTGTACAAGCAATCGTACGCAAGTATAAACACCATGGGACCACGCAACCGTCATACCGCTTAGGAAGGAGGACACATTCTGTCTCCTAGAGATGAATGTACTTTGGTGCGAAAAGTGCATATCAATCCCAGAACAACAGCAAAGGACCTTGTGAAGATTCTGGAGGGAACAGGTACAAAGGTATCTATAGCCACAGTAAAACAAGTCCAAAACCACAATAAAAAAGCCAGACTACGGTTTGCAACTGCACATGGGGACAAAGATCGTACTTTTGGGAGAAATGTCCTCTGGTCTGATGAAACGAAAATAGAACTGTTTGGCCATAATGACCATCATTATGTTTGGAGGAAAAAGGGGGAGGCTTGCAAGCCGACGAACACCATCACAACCATGAAGCACGGGGGTGTTAGCATCATGTTGTGGAGGTGCTTTGCTGCAGGAGGGACTGGTGCACTTCACAAATTAAATGGCATCATGAGGAAGGTGGAGGATGTGGATATATTGAAGCAACATCTCAATGTATTTGGCTACAGTGTATGTAAACTTCCAACTTCTTTTGTATACATGTTCAACTGTACAGTTGAAGTTGGAAGTTTACATACACTGTAGCCAAATACATTTAAACTCAGTTGTTCACAATTCCTGACATTTAATCCTAAGAATTCCCTGTCTTAGTTCAGTTAGGATCACCACTTTATTTTATTTTAATTTCTTCAGTGTTGTCACATGAAAAGATATACTCAAATATTTACAAAAATGTGAGGGGTGTACTCACTTTTGTGATATACTGTATATGTATGTATATGTATCTTTTCATGTGACAACACTGAATAAATGACACTTTGCTACAATGTAAAGTAGTGAGTGTACAGCTTGTATAACAGTGTAAATTTGCTGTCCCCTCAAAATAACTCAACACACAGCCATTAATGTCTAAACCGCTGGCAACAAAAGTGAGTACACCCCTAAGTGAAAATGTCCAAATTGGGCCAAAAGTGTCAATATTTTGTGTGGCCACCATCATTTTCCAGCACTGCCTTAATCCTCTTGGGCATGGAGTTCACCAGAGCTTCACAGGTTGCCACTGGAGTCCTCTTCCACTCCTCCATGACGACATCACGGAGCTGGTGGATGTTAGAGACCTTGCACTCCTCCACCTTCCGTTTGAGGATGTCCCACAGATGCTCAATAGGGTTTAGGTCTGGAGACATGCTTGGCCAGTCCATCACCTTTACCCTCAGCTTCTTTAGCAAGGCAGTGGTCGTCTTGGAGGTGTGTTTGGGGTCGTGATGATGTTGGAATACTGCACTGCGGCCCAGTCTCCGAAGGGAGGGGATCATGCTCTGCTTCAGTATGTCACAGTACATGTTGGCATTCATGGTTCCCTCAATGAACTGTAGCTCCCCAGTGCCATGCAGCCCCAGACCATGACACTCCCACCACCATGCTTGACTGTAGGCAAGACACACTTGTCTTTGTACTCCTCACCTGGTTGCCGCCACACACACTTGACACCATCTGAACCAAATAAGTTTATCTTGGTCTCATCAGACCACAGGACATGGTTCCAGTAATCCATGTCCTTAGTCTGCTTGTCTTCAGCAAACTGTTTGCGGGCTTTCTTGTGCATCATCTTTAGAAGAGGCTTCCTTCTGGGACGACAGCCATGCAGACCAATTTGATGCAGTGTACGGCGTATGGTCTGAGCACTGACAGGCTGACCCCTTCAACCTCTGCAGCAATGCTGGCAGCACTCATACATCTATTTCCCAAAGACAACCTCTGGATATGACGCTGAGCACGTGCACTCAACTTCTTTGGTCGACCATGGCGAGGCCTGTTCTGAGTGGAACCTGTCCAGTTAAACCGCTGTATGGTCTTGGCCACCGTGCTGCAGCTCAGTTTCAGGGTCTTGGCAATCTTCTTATAGCCCAGGCCATCTTTATGTAGAGCAACAATTCTTTTTTTCAGATCCTCAGAGAGTTCTTTGCCATGAGGTGCCATGTTGAACTTCCAGTGACCAGTCAGTATCACCTGAGACCTTGTAACACTAACGAGTCACATGACACCGGGGAGGGAAAATGGCTAATTGGGCCCAATTTGGACATTTTCACTTAGGGGATTACTCACTTTTGTTGCCAGCGGTTTGGACATTAATGGCTGTGTGTTGAGTTATTTTGAAGGGACAGCAAATTTACACTGTTATACAAGCTGTACACTCACTACTTTACATTGTAGCAAAGTGTCATTTCTTCAGTGTTGTCACACGAAAAGATATACTCAAATATTTACAAAAAGTGTACTCACTTTTGTGATATACTGTATATATATGTATGTATGTATACCTGTATAGTCTACCACTCCTAGTACAGACTTTATCTAACAGTCCAGTGTACAACCTAATAGTGGTGTCGGCCAGACTCAAACACATGATGTTACCTAATAGTGGTGTCGGCCAGACTCAAACACATGATGTCACCTAATAGTGGTGTCGGCCAGACTCAAACACATGATGTCACCTAATAGTGGTGTCAGCCAGACTCAAATACATGATGTCACCTAATAGTGGTGTCAGCTAGACTCAAACACATGATGTCACCTAATAGTGGTGTCAGCCAGACTCAAACACATGATGTCACCTAATAGTGGTGTCCGCCAGACTCAAACACATGATGTCACCTAATAGTGGTGTCTGCCAGACTCAAACACGTCACCTAATAGTGGTGTCAGCCAGACTCAAACACATGATGTCACCTAATAGTGGTGTCAGCCAGACTCAAACACATGATGTCACCTAATAGTGGTGTCAGCCAGACTCAAACACGTCACCTAATAGTGGTGTCCGCCAGACTCAAACACATGATGTCACCTAATAGTGGTGTCAGCCAGACTCAAACACATGATGTCACCTAATAGTGGTGTCAGCCAGACTCAAACACGTCACCTAATAGTGGTGTCAGCCAGACTCAAACATATGTCACCTAATAGTGGTGTCAGCCAGACTCAAACATATGTCACCTAATAGTGGTGTCAGCCAGACTCAAACACATGATGTCACCTAATAGTGGTGTCAGCCAGACTCAAACACGTCACCTAATAGTGGTGTCAGCCAGACTCAAACACATGATGTCACCTAATAGTGGTGTCCGCCAGACTCAAACACATGATGTCACCTAATAGTGGTGTCAGCCAGACTCAAACACATGATGTCACCTAATAGTGGTGTCAGCCAGACTCAACCACATGATGTCACCTAATAGTGGTGTTAGCCAGACTCAAACACATGATGTCACCTAATAGTGGTGTCAGCCAGACTCAAACACATGATGTCACCTAATAGTGGTGTCAGCCAGACTCAAACACATGATGTCACCTAATAGTGGTGTCAGCCAGACTCAAACATATGTCACCTAATAGTGGTGTCAGCCAGACTCAAACACATGATGTCACCTAATAGTGGTGTCCGCCAGACTCAACCACATGATGTCACCTAATAGTGGTGTCAGCCAGACTCAAACATGTCACCTAATAGTGGTGTCGGCCAGACTCAAACACATGATGTCATCTAATAGTGGTGTCAGCCAGACTCAAACACATGATGTCATCTAATAGTGGTGTCAGCCAGACTCAACCACATGATGTCACCTAATAGTGGTGTCAGCCAGACTCAAACACATGATGTCACCTAATAGTGGTGTCAGCCAGACTCAAACACGTCACCTAATAGTGGTGTCAGCCAGACTCAAACATATGTCACCTAATAGTGGTGTCAGCCAGACTCAAACACATGATGTCACCTAATAGTGGTGTCCGCCAGACTCAACCACATGATGTCACCTAATAGTGGTGTCAGCCAGACTCAAACATGTCACCTAATAGTGGTGTCGGCCAGACTCAAACACATGATGTCATCTAATAGTGGTGTCGGCCAGACTCAAACACATGATGTCATCTAATAGTGGTGTCAGCCAGACTCAACCACATGATGTCACCTAATAGTGGTGTCAGCCAGACTCAAACACATGATGTCACCTAATAGTGGTGTCGGCCAGACTCAAACACATGATGTCACCTAATAGTGGTGTCAGCCAGACTCAAACACATGATGTCACCTAATAGTGGTGTCAGCCAGACTCAAACACATGATGTCACCTAATAGTGGTGTCAGCCAGACTCAACCACATGATGTCACCTAGTAGTGGTGTCAGCCAGACTCAAACACATGATGTCACCTAATAGTGGTGTCTGCCAGACTCAAACACGTCACCTAATAGTGGTGTCAGCCAGACTCAAACACATGATGTCACCTAATAGTGGTGTCAGCCAGACTCAAACACATGATGTCACCTAATAGTGGTGTCAGCCAGACTCAAACACGTCACCTAATAGTGGTGTCCGCCAGACTCAAACACATGATGTCACCTAATAGTGGTGTCAGCCAGACTCAAACACATGATGTCACCTAATAGTGGTGTCAGCCAGACTCAACCACATGATGTCACCTAATAGTGGTGTCAGCCAGACTCAAACACATGATGTCACCTAATAGTGGTGTCAGCCAGACTCAAACACATGATGTCACCTAATAGTGGTGTCAGCCAGACTCAAACACATGATGTCACCTAATAGTGGTGTCAGCCAGACTCAAACACATGATGTCACCTAATAGTGGTGTTAGCTAGACTCAAACACATGATGTCACCTAATAGTGGTGTCAGCCAGACTCAAACACATGATGTCACCTAATAGTGGTGTCAGCCAGACTCAAACACATGATGTCACCTAATAGTGGTGTCTGCCAGACTCAAACACGTCACCTAATAGTGGTGTCAGCCAGACTCAAACACATGATGTCACCTAATAGTGGTGTCAGCCAGACTCAAACACATGATGTCACCTAATAGTGGTGTCAGCCAGACTCAAACACGTCACCTAATAGTGGTGTCCGCCAGACTCAAACACATGATGTCACCTAATAGTGGTGTCAGCCAGACTCAAACACGTCACCTAATAGTGGTGTCAGCCAGACTCAAACATATGTCACCTAATAGTGGTGTCAGCCAGACTCAAACACATGATGTCACCTAATAGTGGTGTCAGCCAGACTCAAACACGTCACCTAATAGTGGTGTCAGCCAGACTCAAACATATGTCACCTAATAGTGGTGTCAGCCAGACTCAAACACAATGTCACCTAATAGTGGTGTCAGCCAGACTCAAACACATGATGTCACCTAATAGTGGTGTCAGCCAGACTCAAACACATGATTTTACCTAATAGTGGTGTCAGACAGACTCAAACACATGATGTCACCTAATAGTGGTGTCAGCCAGACTCAAACACATGATGTCACCTAATAGTGGTGTCAGCCAGACTCAAACACATGATGTCACCTAATAGTGGTGTCAGCCAGACTCAAACACATGATGTCACCTAATAGTGGTGTCAGCCAGACTCAAACACATGATGTCACCTAATAGTGGTGTCAGCCAGACTCAAACACATGATGTCACCTAATAGTGGTGTCAGCCAGACTCAACCACATGATGTCACCTAATAGCCATACTCAAACACATGATGTCACCTAATAGTGGTGTCAGCCAGACACAAACACATGATGTCACCTATTAGTGGTGTCCGCCAGACTCAAACACATGTCACCTAATAGTGGTGTCAGCCAGACTCAAACACATGATGTCACCTAATAGTGGTGTCAGCCAGACTCAAACACATGATGTCACTAATAGTGGTGTCAGACTCAACCACATGATGTCACCTAATAGTGGTGTCAGCCAGACTCAAACACGTCACCTAATAGTGGTGTCGGCCAGACTCAAACACGTGATGTCACCTAATAGTGGTGTCAGCCAGACTCAACCACATGATGTCACCTAATAGTGGTGTCAGCCAGACTCAAACATGTCACCTAATATCGGCCAGTCAAACACATGATGTCATCTAATAGTGGTGTCGGCCAGACTCAAACACATGATGTCATCTAATAGTGGTGTCAGCCAGACTCAACCACATGATGTCACCTAATAGTGGTGTCAGCCAGACTCAAACACATGATGTCACCTAATAGTGGTGTCAGCCAGACTCAAACACGTCACCTAATAGTGGTGTCAGCCAGACTCAAACATATGTCACCTAATAGTGGTGTCAGCCAGACTCAAACACATGATGTCACCTAATAGTGGTGTCAGCCAGACTCAAACACATGATGTCACCTAATAGTGGTGTCAGCCAGACTCAAACACGTCACCTAATAGTGGTGTCAGCCAGACTCAAACATATGTCACCTAATAGTGGTGTCAGCCAGACTCAAACACAATGTCACCTAATAGTGGTGTCAGCCAGACTCAAACACATGATGTCACCTAATAGTGGTGTCAGCCAGACTCAAACACATGATTTTACCTAATAGTGGTGTCAGACAGACTCAAACACATGATGTCACCTAATAGTGGTGTCAGCCAGACTCAAACACATGATGTCACCTAATAGTGGTGTCAGCCAGACTCAAACACATGATGTCACCTAATAGTGGTGTTAGCCAGACTCAAACACATGATGTCACCTAATAGTGGTGTCAGCCAGACTCAAACACATGATGTCACCTAATAGTGGTGTCAGCCAGACTCAAACACATGATGTCACCTAATAGTGGTGTCAGCCAGACTCAAACACATGATGTCACCTAATAGTGGTGTCAGCCAGACTCAAACACATGATGTCACCTAATAGTGGTGTTAGCCAGACTCAAACACATGATGTCACCTAATAGTGGTGTCAGCCAGACTCAAACACGTCACCTAATAGTGGTGTCAGCCAGACTCAAACATATGTCACCTAATAGTGGTGTCAGCCAGACTCAAACACATGATGTCACCTAATAGTGGTGTCCGCCAGACTCAACCACATGATGTCACCTAATAGTGGTGTCAGCCAGACTCAAACATGTCACCTAATAGTGGTGTCGGCCAGACTCAAACACATGATGTCATCTAATAGTGGTGTCGGCCAGACTCAAACACATGATGTCATCTAATAGTGGTGTCAGCCAGACTCAACCACATGATGTCACCTAATAGTGGTGTCGGCCAGACTCAAACACATGATGTCACCTAATAGTGGTGTCGGCCAGACTCAAACACATGATGTCACCTAATAGTGGTGTCAGCCAGACTCAAACACATGATGTCACCTAATAGTGGTGTCAGCCAGACTCAAACACATGATGTCACCTAATAGTGGTGTCAGCCAGACTCAACCACATGATGTCACCTAGTAGTGGTGTCAGCCAGACTCAAACACATGATGTCACCTAATAGTGGTGTCAGCCAGACTCAAACACATGATGTCACCTAATAGTGGTGTCAGCCAGACTCAAACACATGATGTCACCTAATAGTGGTGTCAGCCAGACTCAAACACATGATGTCACCTAATAGTGGTGTCAGCCAGACTCAACCACATGATGTCACCTAATAGTGGTGTCAGCCAGACTCAAACACATGATGTCACCTAATAGTGGTGTCAGCCAGACTCAAACACATGATGTCACCTAATAGTGGTGTCAGCCAGACTCAAACACATGATGTCACCTAATAGTGGTGTTAGCCAGACTCAAACACATGATGTCACCTAATAGTGGTGTCAGCCAGACTCAAACACATGATGTCACCTAATAGTGGTGTCAGCCAGACTCAAACACATGATGTCACCAGTGGTGATGCCAGACTCACGTCACCTAATAGTGGTGTCAGCCAGACTCAAACACATGATGTCACCTAATAGTGGTGTCAGCCAGACTCAAACACATGATGTCACCTAATAGTGGTGTCAGCCAGACTCAAACAGTCACCTAATAGTGGTGTCAGACTCAAACACATGATGTCACCTAATAGTGGTGTCAGCCAGACTCAAACACATGATGTCACCTAATAGTGGTGTCAGCCAGACTCAAACATATGTCACCTAATAGTGGTGTCAGCCAGACTCAAACACATGATGTCACCTAATAGTGGTGTCAGCCAGACTCAAACATGTCACCTAATATGTCAGCCAGACTCAAACATATGTCACCTAATAGTGGTGTCAGCCAGACTCAAACACATGATGTCACCTAATAGTGGTGTCAGCCAGACTCAAACACGTCACCTAATAGTGGTGTCAGCCAGACTCAAACATATGTCACCTAATAGTGGTGTCAGCCAGACTCAAACACATGATGTCACCTAATAGTGGTGTCAGCCAGACTCAAACACATGATGTCACCTAATAGTGGTGTCAGCCAGACTCAACCACATGATGTCACCTAATAGTGGTGTCCGCCAGACTCAAACACATGATGTCACCTAATAGTGGTGTCAGCCAGACTCAAACACATGATGTCACCTAATAGTGGTGTCAGCCAGACACAAACACATGATGTCACCTATTAGTGGTGTCCGCCAGACTCAAACACATGTCACCTAATAGTGGTGTCAGCCAGACTCAAACACATGATGTCACCTAATAGTGGTGTCAGCCAGACTCAAACACATGATGTCACCTAATAGTGGTGTCAGCCAGACTCAACCACATGATGTCACCTAATAGTGGTGTCAGCCAGACTCAAACACATGATGTCACCTAATAGTGGTGTCAGCCAGACTCAACCACATGATGTCACCTAATAGTGGTGTCAGCCAGACTCAACCACATGATGTCACCTAATAGTGGTGTCAGCCAGACTCAAACACGTCACCTAATAGTGGTGTCGGCCAGACTCAAACACGTGATGTCACCTAATAGTGGTGTCAGCCAGACTCAACCACATGATGTCACCTAATAGTGGTGTCAGCCAGACTCAAACATGTCACCTAATAGTGGTGTCGGCCAGACTCAAACACATGATGTCATCTAATAGTGGTGTCGGCCAGACTCAAACACATGATGTCATCTAATAGTGGTGTCAGCCAGACTCAACCACATGATGTCACCTAATAGTGGTGTCAGCCAGACTCAAACACATGATGTCACCTAATAGTGGTGTCAGCCAGACTCAAACACGTCACCTAATAGTGGTGTCAGCCAGACTCAAACATATGTCACCTAATAGTGGTGTCAGCCAGACTCAAACACATGATGTCACCTAATAGTGGTGTCAGCCAGACTCAAACACATGATGTCACCTAATAGTGGTGTCAGCCAGACTCAAACACGTCACCTAATAGTGGTGTCAGCCAGACTCAAACATATGTCACCTAATAGTGGTGTCAGCCAGACTCAAACACAATGTCACCTCATAGTGGTGTCAGCCAGACTCAAACACATGATGTCACCTAATAGTGGTGTCAGCCAGACTCAAACACATGATTTTACCTAATAGTGGTGTCAGACAGACTCAAACACATGATGTCACCTAATAGTGGTGTCAGCCAGACTCAAACACATGATGTCACCTAATAGTGGTGTCAGCCAGACTCAAACACATGATGTCACCTAATAGTGGTGTTAGCCAGACTCAAACACATGATGTCACCTAATAGTGGTGTCAGCCAGACTCAAACACATGATGTCACCTAATAGTGGTGTCAGCCAGACTCAAACACATGATGTCACCTAATAGTGGTGTCAGCCAGACTCAAACACATGATGTCACCTAATAGTGGTGTCAGCCAGACTCAAACACATGATGTCACCTAATAGTGGTGTTAGCCAGACTCAAACACATGATGTCACCTAATAGTGGTGTCAGCCAGACTCAAACACATGATGTCACCTAATAGTGGTGTCAGCCAGACTCAAACACATGATGTCACCTAATAGTGGTGTCAGCCAGACTCAAACACATGATGTCACCTAATAGTGGTGTCAGCCAGACTCAAACACATGATGTCACCTAATAGTGGTGTCAGCCAGACTCAAACACATGATGTCACCTAATAGTGGTGTCAGCCAGACACAAACACATGATGTCACCTATTAGTGGTGTCAGCCAGACTCAAACACATGTCACCTAATAGTGGTGTCAGCCAGATGTCACCTAATAGTGGTGTCTGCCAGACTCAAACACGTCACCTAATAGTGGTGTCAGCCAGACTCAACCACATGATGTCACCTATTAGTGGTGTCCGCCAGACTCAAACACATGTCACCTAATAGTGGTGTCAGCCAGACTCAAACACATGATGTCACCTAATAGTGGTGTCAGCCAGACTCAAACACATGATGTCACCTAATAGTGGTGTTAGCCAGACTCAAACACATGATGTCACCTAATAGTGGTGTCAGCCAGACTCAAACACATGATGTCACCTAATAGTGGTGTCAGCCAGACTCAAACACATGATGTCACCTAATAGTGGTGTCAGCCAGACTCAAACACATGATGTCACCTAATAGTGGTGTCAGCCAGACTCAACCACATGATGTCACCTAATAGTGGTGTCCGCCAGACTCAAACACATGATGTCACCTAATAGTGGTGTCAGCCAGACACAAACACATGATGTCACCTATTAGTGGTGTCCGCCAGACTCAAACACATGTCACCTAATAGTGGTGTCAGCCAGACTCAAACACGTCACCTAATAGTGGTGTCTGCCAGACTCAAACACGTCACCTAATAGTGGTGTCAGCCAGACTCAACCACATGATGTCACCTATTAGTGGTGTCCGCCAGACTCAAACACATGTCACCTAATAGTGGTGTCAGCCAGACTCAAACACATGATGTCACCTAATAGTGGTGTCAGCCAGACTCAAACACATGATGTCACCTAATAGTGGTGTCAGCCAGACTCAACCACATGATGTCACCTAATAGTGGTGTCAGCCAGACTCAAACACATGATGTCACCTAATAGTGGTGTCAGCCAGACTCAACCACATGATGTCACCTAATAGTGGTGTCAGCCAGACTCAACCACATGATGTCACCTAATAGTGGTGTCAGCCAGACTCAAACACGTCACCTAATAGTGGTGTCGGCCAGACTCAAACACGTGATGTCAGCTAATAGTGGTGTCAGCCAGACTCAACCACATGATGTCACCTAATAGTGGTGTCAGCCAGACTCAAACATGTCACCTAATAGTGGTGTCGGCCAGACTCAAACACATGATGTCATCTAATAGTGGTGTCGGCCAGACTCAAACACATGATGTCATCTAATAGTGGTGTCAGCCAGACTCAAACACATGATGTCACCTAATAGTGGTGTCAGCCAGACTCAAACACATGATTTTACCTAATAGTGGTGTCAGCCAGACTCAAACACGTCACCTAATAGTGGTGTCAGCCAGACTCAAACATATGTCACCTAATAGTGGTGTCAGCCAGACTCAAACACATGATGTCACCTAATAGTGGTGTCAGCCAGACTCAAACACATGATGTCACCTAATAGTGGTGTCAGCCAGACTCAAACACAATGTCACCTAATAGTGGTGTGGCCAGCCATGTCACCTAATAGTGGTGTCAGCCAGACTCAACCACATGATGTCACCTAATAGTGGTGTCAGCCAGACTCAAACATGTCACCTAATAGCCAGACTCAAACACATGATGTCACCTAATAGTGGTGTCAGCCAGACTCAAACACATGATGTCACCTAATAGTGGTGTCAGCCAGACTCAAACACATGATGTCACCTAATAGTGGTGTCAGCCAGACTCAAACACATGATGTCACCTAATAGTGGTGTCAGCCAGACTCAAACACATGATGTCACCTAATAGTGGTGTTAGCTAGACTCAAACACATGATGTCACCTAATAGTGGTGTCAGCCAGACTCAAACACATGATGTCACCTAATAGTGGTGTCAGCCAGACTCAAACACATGATGTCACCTAATAGTGGTGTCTGCCAGACTCAAACACGTCACCTAATAGTGGTGTCAGCCAGACTCAAACACATGATGTCACCTAATAGTGGTGTCAGCCAGACTCAAACACATGATGTCACCTAATAGTGGTGTCAGCCAGACTCAAACACGTCACCTAATAGTGGTGTCAGCCAGACTCAAACATATGTCACCTAATAGTGGTGTCAGCCAGACTCAAACACATGATGTCACCTAATAGTGGTGTCAGCCAGACTCAAACACATGATGTCACCTAATAGTGGTGTCAGCCAGACTCAAACACGTCACCTAATAGTGGTGTCAGCCAGACTCAAACATATGTCACCTAATAGTGGTGTCAGCCAGACTCAAACACAATGTCACAGTGGTGTCAGCCAGACTCAAACACATGATGTCACCTAATAGTGGTGTCAGCCAGACTCAAACACATGATTTTACCTAATAGTGGTGTCAGCCAGACTCAAACAGTCACCTAATAGTGGTGTCAGCCAGACTCAAACATATGTCACCTAATAGTGGTGTCAGCCAGACTCAAACACATGATGTCACCTAATAGTGGTGTCAGCCAGACTCAAACACATGATGTCACCTAATAGGGGTGTCAGCCAGACTGTCACCTAATAGTGGTGTCAGCCAGACTCAAACATATGTCACCATCAGCCAGACTCAAACACAATGTCTAATAGTGGTGTCAGCCAGACTCAAACACATGATGTCACCTAATAGTGGTGTCAGCCAGACTCAAACACATGATTTTACCTAATAGTGGTGTCAGACAGACTCAAACACATGATGTCACCTAATAGTGGTGTCAGCCAGACTCAAACACATGATGTCACCTAATAGTGGTGTCAGCCAGACTCAAACACATGATGTCACCTAATAGTGGTGTTAGCCAGACTCAAACACATGATGTCACCTAATAGTGGTGTCAGCCAGACTCAAACATATGTCACCTAATAGTGGTGTCAGCCAGACTCAAACACAATGTCACCTAATAGTGGTGTCAGCCAGACTCAAACACATGATGTCACCTAATAGTGGTGTCAGCCAGACTCAAACACATGATTTTACCTAATAGTGGTGTCAGACAGACTCAAACACATGATGTCACCTAATAGTGGTGTCAGCCAGACTCAAACACATGATGTCACCTAATAGTGGTGTCAGCCAGACTCAAACACATGATGTCACCTAATAGTGGTGTTAGCCAGACTCAAACACATGATGTCACCTAATAGTGGTGTCAGCCAGACTCAAACACATGATGTCACCTAATAGTGGTGTCAGCCAGACTCAAACACATGATGTCACCTAATAGTGGTGTCAGCCAGACTCAAACACATGATGTCACCTAATAGTGGTGTCAGCCAGACTCAAACACATGATGTCACCTAATAGTGGTGTTAGCCAGACTCAAACACATGATGTCACCTAATAGTGGTGTCAGCCAGACTCAAACACATGATGTCACCTAATAGTGGTGTCAGCCAGACTCAAACACATGATGTCACCTAATAGTGGTGTCAGCCAGACTCAAACACATGATGTCACCTAATAGTGGTGTCAGCCAGACTCAACCACATGATGTCACCTAATAGTGGTGTCCGCCAGACTCAAACACATGATGTCACCTAATAGTGGTGTCAGCCAGACACAAACACATGATGTCACCTATTAGTGGTGTCCGCCAGACTCAAACACATGTCACCTAATAGTGGTGTCAGCCAGACTCAAACACGTCACCTAATAGTGGTGTCTGCCAGACTCAAACACGTCACCTAATAGTGGTGTCAGCCAGACTCAACCACATGATGTCACCTATTAGTGGTGTCCGCCAGACTCAAACACATGTCACCTAATAGTGGTGTCAGCCAGACTCAAACACATGATGTCACCTAATAGTGGTGTCAGCCAGACTCAAACACATGATGTCACCTAATAGTGGTGTTAGCCAGACTCAAACACATGATGTCACCTAATAGTGGTGTCAGCCAGACTCAAACACATGATGTCACCTAATAGTGGTGTCAGCCAGACTCAAACACATGATGTCACCTAATAGTGGTGTCAGCCAGACTCAAACACATGATGTCACCTAATAGTGGTGTCAGCCAGACTCAACCACATGATGTCACCTAATAGTGGTGTCAGCCAGACTCAAACACATGATGTCACCTAATAGTGGTGTCAGCCAGACACAAACACATGATGTCACCTATTAGTGGTGTCCGCCAGACTCAAACACATGTCACCTAATAGTGGTGTCAGCCAGACTCAAACACGTCAAACACATGATGTCACCTAATAGTGGTGTCAGCCAGACTCAACCACATGATGTCACCTATTAGTGGTGTCCGCCAGACTCAAACACATGTCACCTAATAGTGGTGTCAGCCAGACTCAAACACATGATGTCACCTAATAGTGGTGTCAGCCAGACTCAAACACATGATGTCACCTAATAGTGGTGTCAGCCAGACTCAACCACATGATGTCACCTAATAGTGGTGTCAGCCAGACTCAAACACATGATGTCACCTAATAGTGGTGTCAGCCAGACTCAACCACATGATGTCACCTAATAGTGGTGTCAGCCAGACTCAACCACATGATGTCACCTAATAGTGGTGTCAGCCAGACTCAAACAACCTAATAGTGGTGTCGGCCAGACTCAAACACGTGATGTCAGCTAATAGTGGTGTCAGCCAGACTCAACCACATGATGTCACCTAATAGTGGTGTCAGCCAGACTCAAACATGTCACCTAATAGTGGTGTCGGCCAGACTCAAACACATGATGTCATCTAATAGTGGTGTCGGCCAGACTCAAACACATGATGTCATCTAATAGTGGTGTCAGCCAGACTCAAACACATGATGTCACCTAATAGTGGTGTCAGCCAGACTCAAACACATGATTTTACCTAATAGTGGTGTCAGCCAGACTCAAACACATGATCAGCCAGACTCAAACATGTCACCTAATAGTGGTGTCAGCCAGACTCAAACACATGATGTCACCTAATAGTGGTGTCAGCCAGACTCAAACACATGATGTCACCTAATAGGGGTGTCAGCCAGACTCAAACACGTCACCTAATAGTGGTGTCAGCCAGACTCAAACATATGTCACCTAATAGTGGTGTCAGCCAGACTCAAACACAATGTCACCTAATAGTGGTGTTGGCCAGACTCAAACACGTGATGTCACCTAATAGTGGTGTCAGCCAGACTCAACCACATGATGTCACCTAATAGTGGTGTCAGCCAGACTCAAACATGTCACCTAATAGTGGTGTCGGCCAGACTCAAACACATGATGTCACCTAATAGTGGTGTCAGCCAGACTCAAACACAATGTCACCTAATAGTGGTGTCAGCCACCTAATAGTGGTGTCAGCCAGACTCAAACACATGATGTCACCTAATAGTGGTGTCAGCCAGACTCAAACACATGATGTCACCTAATAGTGGTGTCAGCCAGACTCAAACACATGATGTCACCTAATAGTGGTGTTAGCTAGACTCAAACACATGATGTCACCTAATAGTGGTGTCAGCCAGACTCAAACACATGATGTCACCTAATAGTGGTGTCAGCCAGACTCAAACACATGATGTCACCTAATAGTGGTGTCTGCCAGACTCAAACACGTCACCTAATAGTGGTGTCAGCCAGACTCAAACACATGATGTCACCTAATAGTGGTGTCAGCCAGACTCAAACACATGATGTCACCTAATAGTGGTGTCAGCCAGACTCAAACACGTCACTAATAGTGGTGTCAGCCAGACTCAAACATATGTCACCTAATAGTGGTGTCAGCCAGACTCAAACACATGATGTCACCTAATAGTGGTGTCAGCCAGACTCAAACACGTCACCTAATAGTGGTGTCAGCCAGACTCAAACATATGTCACCTAATAGTGGTGTCAGCCAGACTCAAACACATGATGTCACCTAATAGTGGTGTCAGCCAGACTCAAACACATGATGTCACCTAATAGTGGTGTCAGCCAGACTCAAACACGTCACCTAATAGTGGTGTCAGCCAGACTCAAACATATGTCACCTAATAGTGGTGTCAGCCAGACTCAAACACAATGTCACCTAATAGTGGTGTCAGCCAGACTCAAACACATGATGTCACCTAATAGTGGTGTCAGCCAGACTCAAACACATGATTTTACCTAATAGTGGTGTCAGCCAGACTCAAACACGTCACCTAATAGTGGTGTCAGCCAGACTCAAACATATGTCACCTAATAGTGGTGTCAGCCAGACTCAAACACATGATGTCACCTAATAGTGGTGTCAGCCAGACTCAAACACATGATGTCACCTAATAGGGGTGTCAGCCAGACTCAAACACGTCACCTAATAGTGGTGTCAGCCAGACTCAAACATATGTCACCTAATAGTGGTGTCAGCCAGACTCAAACACAATGTCACCTAATAGTGGTGTCAGCCAGACTCAAACACATGATGTCACCTAATAGTGGTGTCAGCCAGACTCAAACACATGATTTTACCTAATAGTGGTGTCAGACAGACTCAAACACATGATGTCACCTAATAGTGGTGTCAGCCAGACTCAAACACATGATGTCACCTAATAGTGGTGTCAGCCAGACTCAAACACATGATGTCACCTAATAGTGGTGTTAGCCAGACTCAAACACATGATGTCACCTAATAGTGGTGTCAGCCAGACTCAAACACATGATGTCACCTAATAGTGGTGTCAGCCAGACTCAAACACATGATGTCACCTAATAGTGGTGTCAGCCAGACTCAAACACATGATGTCACCTAATAGTGGTGTCAGCCAGACTCAAACACATGATGTCACCTAATAGTGGTGTCAGCCAGACTCAAACACATGATGTCACCTAATAGTGGTGTCAGCCAGACACAAACACATGATGTCACCTATTAGTGGTGTCCGCCAGACTCAAACACATGTCACCTAATAGTGGTGTCAGCCAGACTCAAACACATGATGTCACCTAATAGTGGTGTCAGCCAGACTCAAACACATGATGTCACCTAATAGTGGTGTCAGCCAGACTCAACCACATGATGTCACCTAATAGTGGTGTCAGCCAGACTCAAACACATGATGTCACCTAATAGTGGTGTCAGCCAGACTCAACCACATGATGTCACCTAATAGTGGTGTCAGCCAGACTCAACCACATGATGTCACCTAATAGTGGTGTCAGCCAGACTCAAACACGTCACCTAATAGTGGTGTCGGCCAGACTCAAACACGTGATGTCACCTAATAGTGGTGTCAGCCAGACTCAACCACATGATGTCACCTAATAGTGGTGTCAGCCAGACTCAAACATGTCACCTAATAGTGGTGTCGGCCAGACTCAAACACATGATGTCATCTAATAGTGGTGTCGGCCAGACTCAAACACATGATGTCATCTAATAGTGGTGTCAGCCAGACTCAACCACATGATGTCACCTAATAGTGGTGTCAGCCAGACTCAAACACATGATGTCACCTAATAGTGGTGTCAGCCAGACTCAAACACGTCACCTAATAGTGGTGTCAGCCAGACTCAAACATATGTCACCTAATAGTGGTGTCAGCCAGACTCAAACACATGATGTCACCTAATAGTGGTGTCAGCCAGACTCAAACACATGATGTCACCTAATAGTGGTGTCAGCCAGACTCAAACACGTCACCTAATAGTGGTGTCAGCCAGACTCAAACATATGTCACCTAATAGTGGTGTCAGCCAGACTCAAACACAATGTCAATAGTGGTGTCAGCCAGACTCAAACACATGATGTCACCTAATAGTGGTGTCAGCCAGACTCAAACACATGATTTTACCTAATAGTGGTGTCAGACAGACTCAAACACATGATGTCACCTAATAGTGGTGTCAGCCAGACTCAAACACATGATGTCACCTAATAGTGGTGTCAGCCAGACTCAAACACATGATGTCACCTAATAGTGGTGTTAGCCAGACTCAAACACATGATGTCACCTAATAGTGGTGTCAGCCAGACTCAAACACATGATGTCACCTAATAGTGGTGTCAGCCAGACTCAAACACATGATGTCACCTAATAGTGGTGTCAGCCAGACTCAACCACATGATGTCACCTAATAGTGGTGTCAGCCAGACTCAAACACATGATGTCACCTAATAGTGGTGTCAGCCAGACTCAACCACATGATGTCACCTAATAGTGGTGTCAGCCAGACTCAACCACATGATGTCACCTAATAGTGGTGTCAGCCAGACTCAACCACATGATGTCACCTAATAGTGGTGTCAGCCAGACTCAAACACATGATGTCACCTAATAGTGGTGTCAGCCAGACTCAAACATGTCACCTAATAGTGGTGTCAGCCAGACTCAAACATATCACCTAATAGTGGTGTCAGCCAGACTCAAACATGTCACCTAATAGTGGTGTCAGCCAGACTCAAATACTTAATTTGGAGGAAGGGACAGTTTACTGTAAGTGTGAAGTAGCAAGGCATAAATTAAAGGAAAACTCCCTCCAAAAACCATCTTTTGGTATTTGTTTCATTAGTTCATTGTTGATATATAGTCCTAAAAATGTGTTGCTCGTCAGCAATCAAGTTTAAAAGTTATGTAACTTTTCAAATTTAAGAATCATCCGTGTCTGTGTGTGATGTAAAACACAGCATCATGATGTAAAACACAGCATCGTGTGATGTAAAACACAGCATCATGATGTAAAACACAGCATCGTGTGATGTAAAACACAGCATCATGATGTAAAACACAGCATCGTGTGATGTAAAACACAGCATCGTGTGATGTAAAACACAGCATCGTGTGATGTAAAACACAGCATCATGATGTAAAACACAGCATCGTGTGATGTAAAACACAGCATCGTGTGATGTAAAACACAGCATCGTGTGATGTAAAACACAGCATCGTGTGATGTAAAACACAGCATCGTGTGATGTAAAACACAGCATCGTGTGATGTAAAAACATCAGCATCGTGTGATGTAAAACAGCGTCGTGTGATGTAAAACACAGCATCGTGTGATGTAGAACACAGCATCGTGATGTGATGTGTCAAACACAGCATCGTGTGATGTAAAACACAGCATCGTGTGATGTAGAACACAGCATCGTGATGTAAAACAGCATCGTGTGATGTAAAACAGCATCATGATGTAAAACACAGCATCGTGTGATGTAAAACACAGCATCGTGTGATGTAAAACACAGCATCATGATGTAAAACACAGCATCGTGTGATGTAGAACACAGCATCGTGTGATGTAAAACACAGCATCATGATGTAAAACACAGCATCATGATGTAAAACACAGCATCGTGTGATGTAAAACACAGCATCATGATGTAAAACACAGCATCGTGTGATGTAAAACACAGCATCGTGTGATGTAAAACACAGCATCATGATGTAAAACACAGCATCATGATGTAAAACACAGCATCGTGTGATGTAAAACACAGCATCGTGTGATGTAAAACACAGCATCATGATGTAAAACACAGCATCGTGTGATGTAAAACACAGCATCATGATGTAAAACACAGCATCGTGTGATGTAAAACACAGCATCATGATGTAAAACACAGCATCGTGTGATGTAAAACACAGCATGGTGTGATGTAAAACACAGCATCATGATGTAAAACACAGCATCGTGTGATGTAAAACACAGCATCGTGTGATGTAAAACACAGCATCGTGTGATGTAAAACACAGCATCGTGTGATGTAAAACACAGCATCATGCGGAGATGATTTCTGTATTTTGAAAGTTACATAACTTGAAAAACCACTTAATTATCAGGTAGAACAGGAATATGTGGATAGCCCTGCATTAGGGGATAATCTCAGACATTGGGTTCAGTCCCACACACAGAAATATCATAATCTACTGTATCTGTGTACTGCAATCTAGTTAACCACTTTCATTAGGCCTAAACAAATGTCAGTTGGTACATTGTCAATATATCTAAGAAAAAGTAATAAAAAGTAGTGAGAGACAGACGGCACAAGGCAGATTTGTTCCCCAGAGATCTGGTTGTAGAGTGCCTGCAGCAAAGGCTGCCTCTATACTCGTATACCACTCACACAGTCATCCCTCTAGCTTCTGTTTAGTCATCAGGCTAATGCATGGTGGCGTCGTCCAACCCAAAATGCACACACACACATCTCCCTCTCCCTTTCTCTCACACTCATTCCATTTCTCTCTGGCTCATAGCTTTCTGCAACAGCTAAGTGTCTCTGTTTTCTCTCCTCTCTCTCTTTCCTACCTACCTACCTTCCAGTTGAACTCCCCCCTCCCCTCTCTCTCTTTCCTACCTACCTACCTTCTCAGTTGAACTCCCCCCTCCCCTCTCTCTCTTTCCTACCTACCTACCTTCTCAGTTGAACTCCCCCCTCCCCTCTCTCTCTTTCCTACCTACCTACCTTCTCAGTTGAACTCCCCTCCCCTCTCTCTCTTTCCTACCTACCTACCTTCTCAGTTGAACTCCCCCTCCCCTCTCTCTCTTTCCTACCTACCTACCTTCTCAGTTGAACTCCCCCTCCCCCTCTCTCTCTTTCCTACCTACCTACCTTCTCAGTTGAACTCCCCCTCCCCTCTCTCTCTTTCCTACCTACCTACCTTCTCAGTTGAACTCCCCCTCCCCTCTCTCTCTTTCCTCAGTTGAACTCCCCCCTCCCCTCTCTCTCTCCATTCTGTGAGGTTTGTCTAAAGATGAATAGCTATATCTGACTATAAGGTAGGACAGATTAGAGTAGTATTGTGTGGGGAGGGGGGGGGGCAGTAGACCGGTTCACGTGATCATAGCGTGTCTGAATAAGCTTATACTGTAGTTAGTATCTATGTTATTACAAGGCTTACCCCATGCTACTGTGAGAGGGGACAACAGAAACTAGGTGGGATCAGTACTCTCTGTAATGGCAGGAGCTCACAAGGCACAGGGCAACAAGCTCTCCTCGGGGACTGGGACAGCTAGGGCTGTTTGTACTACCCACATCGACATGGCCAACAACAGATGTAAGTTCACTCAACTGGAAGATTTCAGGCAATGTTTGTGTAGTTAACTTGACCCCCCCCCTCCCCCTGCCTGTGTTTTAAAGGCACTGTTGCCGTGTCAGGTCTGTTGCCGTGTTGGGTCGGTGTAGGTGGGGAGGAATAGA
The DNA here is from genome assembly GCF_034236695.1 of Oncorhynchus nerka. NCBI lineage: Eukaryota > Metazoa > Chordata > Actinopteri > Salmoniformes > Salmonidae > Oncorhynchus > Oncorhynchus nerka. Next base: position 9,780,169 of record NC_088418.1, read on the forward strand.
GTAGTCCTCGCCTACATACCGTCATTAGACCACATTATGTATGTGTGTGGGTACAGGGTTCTCTGGGTGCCTACCTGCATAGATCTACCCGTGTTAATGTGGTAATGTGTTGCGTGTCCATATTCCAGGAGATCTAGGTAAGCTGACGGCTACTTTTACATTTACATTTACATTTAAGTCATTTAGCAGACGCTCTTATCCAGAGCGACTTACAAATTGGTGCGTTCACCTTAAGACATCCAATGGAACAGCCACTTTACAATAGTGCATCTAAATCTTTTAAGGGGGGGGGGGGTTAACGGCAAAGGTTTTTACTTGCTATGACTGTGATACTGTATGTGGTTGTCTTGCCTACGTTGGTTGAATACACTGACTGGAAGTCGCTCTGGATAAGTGTCAAATAATTACCAAAATGTAACGTCTCTACTCGTGTAATTTTGTTCATGATCCCTCTCTCTCTTTTCTCCTGTCTCGCTCTCTCTTTTCTCCTGTCTCGCTCTCTCTTTTCTCCTGTCTCGCTCTCTCTTTTCTCCTGTCTCGCTCTCTCTTTTCTCCTGTCTCGCTCTCTCTTTTCTCCTGTCTCGCTCTCTCTTTTCTCCTGTCTCGCTCTCTCTTTTCTCCTTTCTCGCTCTCTCTTTTCTCCTTTCTCGGTCTCTCTTTTCTCCCATCTGTATCGGTCTCTCTTTTCTCCCGTCTGTCTGTCGGTCTCTCTTTTCTCCCATCTGTCTATCGGTCTCTCTTTTCTCCTATCTGTCTGTCGGTCTCTCTTTTCTCCCATCTGTCTATCGGTCTCTCTTTTCTCCTATCTGTCTGTCGGTCTCTCTTTTCTCCCATCTGTCTATCGGTCTCTCTTTTCTCCTTTCTCGCTCTCTCTTTTCTCCTTTCTCGCTCTCTCTTTTCTCCTTTCTCGCTCTCTCTTTTCTCCCATCGGTCTCTCTTTTCTCCCGTCTCGGTCTCTCTTTTCTCCCATCTGTCTGTCGGTCTCTCTTTTCTCCCATCTGTCTATCGGTCTCTCTTTTCTCCTATCTGTCTGTCGGTCTCTCTTTTCTCCCATCTGTCTGTCGGTCTCTCTTTTCTCCCGTCTCGGTCTCTCTTTTCTCCCATCTGTCTGTCGGTCTCTCTTTTCTCCTCTGTCTGTCGGTCTCTCTTTTATCCTATCTGTCTGTCGGTCTCTCTTTTCTCCCATCTGTCTATCGGTCTCTCTTTTCTCCCATCTGTCTGTCGGTCTCTCTTTTCTCATCTCTCTCTTTTCTCCTGTCTGTCGGTCTCTCTTTTCTCCTATCTGTCTATCGGTCTCTCTTTTCTCCTATCTGTCTGTCGGTCTCTCTTTTCTCGACTCTCTCTCTCTCTACTCCAGTCGATGCTGATGAGATTAAGCGTCTGGGAAAGAGGTTTAAGAAACTGGACCTTGATAACTCTGGGTCCCTTAGCGTGGAGGAGTTCATGTCCCTCCCTGAACTCCAGCAGAACCCGCTGGTCCAGAGGGTCATCGACATCTTCGACACCGATGGAAACGGAGAGGTGGACTTCAAGGGTAAGCCAGAGTAGACTGGTCCCAGATCTGGTGTCTCCTATAGCCTGGTCCCAGATCTGGTGTCTCCTATAGCCTGGTCCCAGATCTGGTGTCTCCTGTAGCCTGGTCCCAGATCTGGTGTCTCCTGTAGCCTGGTCCCAGATCTGGTGTCTCCTGTAGCCTGGTCCCAGATCTGGTGTCTCCTATAGCCTGGTCCCAGATCTGGTGTCTCCTGTAGCCTGGTCCCGGATCTGTTGTCTCCTTCTATAGCCTGGTCCCAGATATGTTGTCTCCTTCTATAGCCTGGTCCCAGATCTGTTGTCTCCTTCTATAGCCTGGTCCCAGATCTGTTGTCTCCTACTATAGCCTGATCCCAGATCTGTTGTCTCCTACTATAGCCTGGTCCCAGATCTGTTGTCTCCTTCTATAGCCTGGTCCCAGATATGTTGTTTCCTTCTATAGCCTCGTCCCAGATCTGGTGTCTCCTTCTATAGCCTGGTCCCAGATCTGGTGTCTCCTTCTATAGCCTGGTCCCAGATCTGGTGTCTCCTTCTATAGCCTGGTCCCAAATCTGGTGTCTCATTCTATAGCCTGGTCCCAAATCTGGTGTCTCATTCTATAGCCTGGTCCCAGATCTGTTTGTGCTTTTGCCTATACCATTGTGTATGACAATTTGTACTAGTGAATAAATGCTTGGGACCGACAATGTCTTTGAATTTAAGCTCGTTTGCTGAAATCAAGGCCAATAATATCAGGGCCATCAGTGTTGGTTAACATGTCTATTGTCCTCCTGTCTGAGAATGTCCCAGCACAGTACATGGTGGCCTACACTAGAGGGGTATAATACAAACCAGGATCAATGAGCAGTCCAGAAAATGAATTGTCTGAAATAACTTTGTATTTTTTAGCAAGAAAAGCTTGATATGGGCATTGTCTCATTGACTCAACAACCAAACACACACACATCTAAGTTTAGCTTTCTTAATTAACCAGAATATTATTCATGTCTGTTCACCTCAGTTAGCTGGCTAACTCATTGATCCTGCTTCCTGATTGTATATTTAACCAACAACTATCTACACAGGACCTTGTAATCAGCAGGTTTCCATATCACCATGCAGTAAATTCATTAATAGACCAATAACAAAGAGAGTTCTGAACCTAGTTCTCAGTTTTCCCCTCCCCACTCAGAACATATCCAGACAGTCCTAGCAAGAATCTTACTTGAGAAATAGCTATTTTTACACAATTTAATGGAAATCATTAGAGTAAGGTACTTAGTTGTTACCCAGAAATAATTTTATATTGATATAACATGGCTGCATTGGGCCTTTAATCACATTGCATGATTAACAAAAAGGATCTTGATGACCAGGGAGAGAAGTTGGTACTTTGGCCTGGACTGGGTCAGACTTCCAGTGTTTCTCTCTGTCTACTCTGCCGAACAGAACCTGCAGAGGAAGTAGTAACACTTAACACAGGACCGTCAGGACTAGATAGCCTGGATTCCATCCGGATACAGCCCGGATTCCATCCGGATACAGCCCGGATTCCATCCGGATACAGCCCCGATTCCATCCGGATACAGCCCCGATTCCATCCGGATACAGCCCCGATTCCATCCGGATACAGCACAATTGACATTTTTAAAGATCATTTCCGATTGAGCCGACATGTCCATCGTTTACCGTGAATGCGGTCTCCACGAAAACATTGCCTATAGAAGTTGCATAGAGGAAAAGGGGCGTTCTGATTGGATATAGCCCTAAATATGGATTGTAGTAGTTTCCTACTGATATTTTGATTGAACTTATGAATGCATAAGTAGTGTATTTATATAAAATCATTGCGTACAGTATAAGAAGTTAAATAATGTCTGACTCTAAACCATCTGTCCCCCCCATCAGAATTCATTGAGGGAGTCTCACAATTCAGTGTCAAGGGGGACAAGGAGTCAAAACTTCGGTGTAAGTAGACAAATCTACTCCATCTCCACTACATCCTACACCTATACACCTCTCACCACACAAAGTTAAATGATCTGATCTACAAAGACAAAACCCCATCCCCTGTCCTCCACTTGCCAAAGTAGAAAAGGAATGCCTGACAGCATCAATGATGAGGCTTTCTCCAAAATACAAAACCAAAAAGGTCTGTGTTCACGATCTCTGACTTACCTACACATCCTTCCACGTTTCTCTCCCCCCGGCCCCCCCCCCTCTAGTTGCCTTCCGGATCTACGACATGGACAAGGATGGCTACATCTCCAACGGAGAGCTCTTCCAGGTGCTGAAGATGATGGTAGGAAACAACCTGAAGGACACCCAGCTGCAGCAGATCGTGGACAAGACCATCATCAACGCAGACAAGGACGGAGACGGCAGGATATCCTTCGAAGAGTTCTGTTTAGTAAGTCTGGGGTTGTGGGTGGCTGGGGTGGTGGGTGGCTAGGGACCTGGTGGTGGGGAACTGGGGTGGGTGGCTGGGGAACTGGGGTGGTGGGTGGCTGGGGAACTGGGGTGGTGGGTGGCTGGGGAACTGGGGTGGTGGGTGGCTGGGGAACTGGGGTCGTGGGTGGCTGGGGAACTGGGGTCGTGGGTGGCTGGGGAACTGGGGCTGGGGAACTGGGGTCGTGGGTGGCTGGGGAACTGGGGTCGTGGGTGGCTGGGGAACTGGGGTCGTGGGTGGCTGGGGAACTGGGGTCGTGGGTGGCTGGGGAACTGGGGTCGTGGGTGGCTGGGGCACTGGGGTCGTGGGTGGCTGGGGAACTGGGGTGGTGGGTGGCTGGGGAACTGGGGTGGTGGGTGGCTGGGGACCTGGGGTGGTGGGTGGCTAGGGAACTGGGGTGGTGGGTGGCTAGGGAACTGGGGTGGTGGGTGGCTAGGGAACTGGGGTGGTGGGTGGCTAGGGAACTGGGGTGGTGGGTGGCTAGGGAACTGGGGTGGTGGGTGGCTGGGGAACTGGGGTGGCTGGGGACCTGGGGTGGTGGGTGGCTGGGGTACTGGGGTGGCTGGGGAACTGGGGTGGTGGGTGGCTGGGGTGGTGGGGTGGCTGGGGTGGTGGGTGGCTGGGGAACTGGGGTGGTGGGTGGCAGGGGACCTGGGGTGGTGGGTGGCTGGGGTACTGGGGGGTGGGGCTGGGGTGGTGGGTGACTGGGGTGGTGGGTGGCTGGGGAACTGGGGAACTGGGGTGGGTGGCTGGGGAACTGGGGTCGTGGGTGGCTGGGGAACTGGGGTCGTGGGTGGCTGGGGAACTGGGGTTGTGGGTGGCTGGAAAACTGGGGTGGTGGGTGGCTGGGGACCTGGGGTGGTGGGTGGCTGGGGACCTGGGGTGGTGGGTGGCTGGGGTACTGGGGTGGTGGGTGGCTGGGGTACTGGGGTGGCTGGGGAACTGGGGTGGTGGGTGGCTGGGGAACTGGGGTGGTGGGTGGCTGGGGAACTGGGGTGGTGGGTGGCTGGGGTACTGGGGTGGTGGGAACTGGGGTGGTGGGTGGCTGGGGTGGTGGGTGGCTGGGGAACTGGGGTCGGGGTGGCTGGGGAACTGGGGTGGTGGGTGGCTGGGGAACTGGGGTCGTGGGTGGCTGGGGAACTGGGGTCGTGGGTGGCTGGGGAACTGGGGTGGTGGGTGGCTGGGGAACTGGGGTGGTGGGTGGCTGGGGAACTGGGGTGGTGGGTGGCTGGGGAACTGGGGTGGTGGGTGGCTGGGGAACTGGGGTGGCTGGGTGGCTGGGGTCGTGGGTGGCTGGGGAACTGGGTGGCTGGGGAACTGGGGTGGTGGGTGGCTGGGGAACTGGGGTCGTGGGTGGCTGGGGAACTGGGGTCGTGGGTGGCTGGGGAACTGGGGTCGTGGGTGGCTGGGGCACTGGGGGTCGTGGGTGGCTGGGGCACTGGGGTCGTGGGTGGCTGGGGAACTGGGGTGGTGGGTGGCTGGGGAACTGGGGTGGTGGGTGGCTGGGGACCTGGGGTGGTGGGTGGCTAGGGAACTGGGGTCGTGGGTGGCTGGGGAACTGGGGTGGTGGGTGGCTAGGGAACTGGGGTGGTGGGTGGCTGGGGAACTGGGGTGGTGGGTGGCTGGGGAACTGGGGTGGTGGGTGGCTGGGGAACTGGGGTGGCTGGGGACCTGGGGTGGTGGGTGGCTGGGGTACTGGGGTGGCTGGGGAACTGGGGTGGTGGGTGGCTGGGGTGGCTGGGGTGGTGGGTGGCTGGGGAACTGGGGTGGTGGGTGGCAGGGGACCTGGGGTGGTGGGTGGCTGGGGTACTGGGGTGGCTGGGGAACTGGGGTGGTGGGTGACTGGGGTGGTGGGTGGCTGGGGAACTGTGGTCGTGGGTGGCTGGGGAACTGGGGTCGTGGGTGGCTGGGGAACTGGGGTCGTGGGTGGCTGGGGAACTGGGGTTGTGGGTGGCTGGGGAACTGGGGTGGTGGGTGGCTGGGGACCTGGGGTGGTGGGTGGCTGGGGTACTGGGGTGGTGGGTGGCTGGGGTACTGGGGTGGCTGGGGAACTGGGGTGGTGGGTGGCTGGGGAACTGGGGTGGTGGGTGGCTGGGGAACTGGGGTGGTGGGTGGCTGGGGTACTGGGGTGGCTGGGGAACTGGGGTGGTGGGTGGCTGGGGTGGTGGGTTGGGGAACTGGGGTCGTGGGTGGCTGGGGAACTGGGGTCGTGGGTGGCTGGGGAACTGGGGTTACTGGCTGGGGAACTGGAATTGGGTGGCTGGGGAACTGGGGTGGTGGGTGGCTGGGGAACTGGGGTGGTGGGTGGCTGGGGAACTGGGGTGGTGGGTGGCTGGGGAACTGGGGTGGTGGGTGGCTGGGGAACTGGGGTCGTGGGTGGCTGGGGTCGTGGGTGGCTGGGGAACTGGGTGGCTGGGGAACTGGGGTGGTGGGTGGCTGGGGAACTGGGGTCGTGGGTGGCTGGGGAACTGGGGTCGTGGGTGGCTGGGGAACTGGGGTGGTGGGTGGCTGGGGAACTGGGTGGCTGGGGAACTGGGGTGGCTGGGGATACTACAGGATGCTACTGTACCTGTAGACTTTAGCCAGTTAGCATTGGCTTGCGAAATAGTGTCCTCTGCGTGCAGTATGAAGGAAGTTAGCCAGTGTTAACAGGATACTGTAGTTATACTAGTGTTAACATTTTTTTTTACTGTAGTTATTAGTGTTAACAGGATTTACTGTTTTATACTAGTGTTCTTTTTTAACAGGATACTGTAGTTATACTAGTGTTAACAGGATACTGTAGTTATACTAGTGTTAACAGGATACTGTAGTTATACTAGTGTTAAGGGGTTAAAAGGATACTGTAGTTATACTAGTGTTAAGTTGACTCTCTTAGTTGGAATCATGTTGCGTGATTTTGAATATCATTAAGAATCAATCTGTTCCCGCCTGCTTTTACTCTAGAATTGGAATTAGAACTACAATAAGAACTATTTGGTTCTGTTCCTTCTCTCTTCCCCTAGGTGGTGGGTGGCCTTGACATACACAAAAAGATGGTGGTAGACGTGTGAGCATGTCCCTCCGCTCCTCTCCCTCCCCTCGCTTTCTTCTCCATCGGTCTCTGAAGATCTGCTCAAGACGTCTGGCAAACACTTTGTGTATCAATGGAAGTATTCTCTCTCCTCGTGAAGCCACTTTTTATTCCCTAAACAAGCCACAAGCTTCGCGAAGCCAATTTAGTTGTGTTATTTAACTCCAATCTTCTCGATAACCTGAAGGACAGCTATTTTTTGTTTGTAAGAGCATCCCAGTTTGAGGGAGGGAGGGAGGGTAAAGGTTGGCTTGATTATATTTTGTCAACATTTTTTTTTTTGTAATGTTATTTTTTTTAAATATTTATTTTTGTTCTGGTCTCTTTTTTTATAGACAAGTATATCTATAAATGTTTATTTAGTGGGGAAATGTGTCATTATCTGAGATGTTGCGTTTAAATAATATACTTGATTTGGTTTACAATTCAAAACGTAGGGTATAAAGTGCCAACCAGGACATATGGTATTGTTATCATTAAGTATCCACCATTGCGGTCAGTGATGGACTGGTCTGTGATGAGTCAAAACGCTCGCTGCAAGATCACAAATGGTTAGATGCTAATTTCATTTTCTAAAATAAACAGCAGTTTCTTTTGCACTATTTGACTCTTGAGCAGGTTGGATTAGATCAATTAAGACATTTGACTCTTGAGCAGGTTGGATTAGATCAATTAAGACATTTGACTCTTGAGCAGGTTGGATTAGATCAATTAAGACATTTGACTCTTGAGCAGGTTGGATTAGATCAATTAAGACATTTGACTCTTGAGCAGGTTGGATTAGATCAATTAATACATTTGACTCTTGAGCAGGTTGGATTAGATCAATTAAGACATTTGACTCTTGAGCAGGTTGGATTAGATCAATTAAGACATTTGACTCTTGAGCAGGTTGGATTAGATCAATTAAGACATTTGACTCTTGAGCAGGTTGGATTAGATCAATTAAGACATTTGACTCTTGAGCAGGTTGGATTAGATCAATTAAGCCATTTGACTCTTGAGCAGGTTGGATTAGATCAATTAAGACATTTGACTCTTGAGCAGGTTGGATTAGATCAATTAAGACATTTGACTCTTGAGCAGGTTGGATTAGATCAATTAAGACATTTGACTCTTGAGCAGGTTGGATTAGATCAATTAAGACATTTGACTCTTGAGCAGGTTGGATTAGATCAATTAAGACATTTGACTCTTGAGCAGGTTGGATTAGATCAATTAAGACATTTGACTCTTGAGCAGGTTGGATTAGATCAATTAAGACATTTGACTCTTGAGCAGGTTGGATTAGATCAATTAAGACATTTGACTCTTGAGCAGGTTGGATTAGATCAATTAAGCCATTTGACTCTTGAGCAGGTTGGATTAGATCAATTAAGACATTTGACTCTTGAGCAGGTTGGATTAGATCAATTAAGACATTTGACTCTTGAGCAGGTTGGATTAGATCAATTAAGACATTTGACTCTTGAGCAGGTTGGATTAGATCAATTAAGACATTTGACTCTTGAGCAGGTTGGATTAGATCAATTAAGACATTTGACTCTTGAGCAGGTTGGATTAGATCAATTAAGACATTTGACTCTTGAGCAGGTTGGATTAGATCAATTAAGACATTTGACTCTTGAGCAGGTTGGATTAGATCAATTAAGACATTTGACTCTTGAGCAGGTTGGATTAGATCAATTAAGACATTTGACTCTTGAGCAGGTTGGATTAGATCAATTAAGACATTTGACTCTTGAGCAGGTTGGATTAGATCAATTAAGACATTTGACTCTTGAGCAGGTTGGATTAGATCAATTAAGCTTCCGATCACATCAAACATACAATACCTGTTGGAAGTTTAGAGTGATGGTTTTATTATATGTTTATACTTTGAGATTATTATTCTAAGAGTAGAGATAGATGCCAAGAAAGTGATGTCTTGACGTCCTTATTTGTATTGGACTTACTTTAACGACACGTTTTTTACGTTGAACCATATGACAATCCCCCAATGCAAAGTAAATGGGCGGCAGGTAGCCTAGCAGTCAGAGGCGAGCCAGCAACCGGAGGGTTGCTAGTTCGAATCCCGGGTCCGACGGGAAAAAAATCTGAAGGGAAGTGAGCTGGTAACCAGAGGGTTGCTGCTGGTGTCAAATCCTAGATGGCATAACCTGCCGTTGTACCCTTGAGCAAGACCCTTAACACCCCCCACAGCAACTGCTCCATGGGCGCCGTAGTATGGCAGCGTCCCCTGCTCTAACCTGTGTGTGTGTGTGTGTCGGGATAAAGTCAAATGTTCTGTTGCACCTTGTGTACAATTGAACGAATAAAAGGATCTTGTACAGCTTGATCACTCAAGTTCAAAATAATAATCTCTTTAACATGGACCATCTATGTATTTGTATTTTATTATATCTTAAACTGAGGAATATCCTAAAATATCGAGATGAGAAAGATTTAATGAATGTCAGTGAGTTATTGAGGGAATATAGAATGTTATGGCATGTTATTGAGACTCAACTGCAGGCAGCATAGTAACTGTATATTAGGTCAATGTTTGCTCATCTTAGTAGAGAGAGAGGCTGCAGCAGCCAATGTCAACCCCCCCCATCAATAGTGCATTTACAGTACAGGGTTATTTCTAATGCAACAACGGAGTTACTCGTAAACGTTTGACATGATCAATGGACATACGCTACATTTGAGAGTACATTAGAAAGTGAAGATTTAAGAACCGATCACGATCGCCTCATCGGTCCTCTCCCTCCCGTGGTATTCACAGTAGGGATAAGGTGAAATGGGCATCCCGAGAATATAATTGTAACAAAATGGCGGCGGGTTGTATTTTAATGATTTGATAGTTGGTTTGGAAACCATTGTTTTTAGTGAGACGTCTCAAATGCCTCCCTGCATAGTGTACTACTTTTTAACCAGGGCCCATAGCTCAGGTCAAAATGAGTGCATCATATAGGGAACTGTACAAGTGGCTTTTCTTGGGCCTCCTAAATTTGCATGAGGATTTTCCTTGTGCATGTAGATGATCCATTTAAATAATCCTCGTTAAAACACGTGAATAGTGAGGTCAGTAATAACGATATTTAATAATCTACTGGGAAACATATTGGATTTTGTCCGATCTTTGTTAAATGTTCACATTATGGAGCAGTAATCCAAACGAACTGAACTAAACTTTGTATTCCCCCCGGATCAGCGCGATGAGGATTCTATTCCTGTAAAAAGCTGGTCCCAAAGTCAACTGCCACTCACTGTACTCAACACGGTTTTGTATAGAAGCTTTCCATTCCGTTATCTATATAGTTCAGATTTTAATTCCACAAGTACTACTTTCTCTATTTTCTTTGAAGGGGACTCGGTGCTCTTTTAGTTTTGTGTGGAAACTGAAACGGTCAAGTTTGACTAATAGTTATTCTCCCCTTTCTCTGCATGGTGCATCTGATGCTGTGGGACTGTTGGAAACTTGATATTGTATGAAAATTATAAATAAATAAAATAATAAAACACTTTGAAACATTTTAAGTACGAGTTGTGTGTTGTGATCACTTTGTTTCCCTGTTGTGTCGTGGGGTTTCTGGATCAATTTGGCACTTTACAGTCTCACATTAGGGTTTCTGCATTTTTATTTACATTAACTCAAATTTTCACTTTATGTGTAACAATTAATTGTTGGCCTCCAAATACTTTTAGGTTCAGATTTTATTTAAATCAAACTGAAATCCAGGGGCAAATCATTTACATGCAAATATCCCCTGTGGGAAGAGACATGCCAGTCCAGATGTCGAAGGCAGGTAGGCACTCCCCAGATCAATATGTCCAGCTTCAACAACAAAAGTCCTGGAAGATGTCAGGCAAGGGCCCACATCCAAAAAGTGTCTCAGGAGTGGTGATCTAGGACCAGGTCCACCCATCCATATTACCGTAGGTTTAAAAAAAGGCAAAACCGGTCTTCGATCAGAATCTTGGTGAATACCTGACTTTCATCAGGTGACGAGAAAATAAATCCACGTGTGACTTTAGAATCTCTCTGCTGTCCTGCTGGCCACGACCCTGATGTTACCGTACACCTTAGAAGGGGGACTTCCTGTATGGGGAAATAGACATGTATAATATCAATAACATGGTACCAGTCAAAAGTTTGCACACCTACTCATTCAAGGGTTTTTCTTTATTTTTTTACTATTTTCTACACTGCAGAAAAAATTGTGAAGACATCAAAACTATGTCGTAACGGGGAAAAAAGTGTTAACTTCTTTGGGATAGGGGGCAGCATTTTCACTTTTGGATGAATAGCGTACCCAGAGTAAACTGCCTCCGACTCAGTACCAGATGCTAATATATGCATATTAGTAGTAGTATTGGATAGAAAACACTGAAGTTTCTAAAACTGTTTGAATGATGTCTGAGTATAACAGAACTCATATGGCAGGCAAAAACCTGAGAAAAAAATCCAAATGGGAAATCTGAGGTTTGTAGTTTTTGAACTCAGCCCCTATGGAATACACAGTGGGATATGGGTCATTTTGCACTTCCTAAGGCTTCCACTAGATGCCAACCGTCTTTAGAACGCTGTTTCAGGCTTCTACTGTGAAGGGGGGCCGGGTGAGAGCTGTTTGAATAAGGGGTCTGGCAGCAGCCTCGTTCTCAGTCACACGCATTTCACATGAGGTAGCTCTCGTTCCATTGCTTCTCCGGTTGGAACATTAGGATGTTTTTATCATAAATGTTCAATAAAGATTGATTCTATACTTAGTTTAGACAAGTTTGTACGACCTGTAATGTAAATTTTTGAGGTGACACCTGCAATGCATTTCAATTAACAGGTGTGCATTGTTAAGTTAATTTGTGGAATTTCTTTCCTTAATGCGTTTGAGCCAATCAGTTGTTGTGAAAAGGTAGGGGTGGTATACAGAAGATGGTCTTTTACCAAATATGACTAAGTCCACATTATGGCAAGAATTACCAAATGATTCCATATGTGTTACTTCATAGTTTTGATGTCGTCACTATTATTCTAAAATGTAGAAAATAGTAAAACAAAGAAAAATCATGAAATGAGTAGGTGTCCAAACTTTTGACTGGTACTGTATATAATATGCTAATTAGCAGGTGTTTTTTTAACCTAAAGCCACACCCACACTATTCGTATGGGTGACCCGGGAATCGAACCCACAATCCTGGTGTTACAAGCGCCATGCTCTAACAACACTGTGTGGCATTTCCTAAAACACTTCCCATTTTAATACATGGGACTTGGGGGCAATGGTGAGACGTGATTATATGACGAATTCACATGGCCAATAGAGTGTGGTGTGGAGAAGCGCCGCCGATCCTTCGTGTCTGGAAGTAATTTAGTCATTGGCATTTCTGGATTAATCATTATATTAATAAACGTCTTGATTCATTTAACAAATACGATAGTCAGTTTAAAAACAGGTTAAGGGTACAAGACTGTGTACATATCTGGATGTGTTGGCAAAATCACTACATATCCCATCGAGCCAAGTGGGGAGAGGCTGCACGTTGTCAGTTCCAAGACCATTAAGAAATGTCTAGCTAAGCCGACGCCAATGGATCTCAAAACTGAACTTGTATCTGAGGTAAGTAGCAATGAAAACCTTCGCCACCGTCATCTTACGACACATATTTCATTCATATATTTTTATGTACATATTCTTTATCCCTTTACACTTGTGTCTATAAGTTAGTAGTTTTGGAATTGTTAGCTAGATTACTCGTTGGTTATTACTGCATTGTCGGAACTAGAAGCACAAGCATTTCGCTACACTCGCATTAACATCTGCTAACCATGTGTATGTGACAAATAAAATTTGATTTGACCATTCAACAAAACAAATCATTTAAGTTTCTTTCCAGAGTTTTGCAGTTGAGGATGCGGTATTTATGAAGTTTGGCAATGAGGACGAAAACTAGCATAGTTTAGCTATCCAGCTAGTTTAGCCAGGGAAAACAAACTCCGGCCTAGTTCGCTTGTGAGCCCAGCTGGGTGCACATGCGCACTTAAGCTAATTCAGGAGACAGTTTGTATGCCCTGATATCAGGAGCTGGCGGCGATAAGTTTGATGAAACAATTCAGAGAAACAAATCAGATGACGTATATTTAAGGTGATCGAATCGATATTCAATCTCGAAATCAGTTGTGACTGTCAACAGTAAAACAAAGCTTAAGAAGACGTATGAGTGAAACCTGAAAATGAATGGCCTCACTTCCGGACACTGTATCCTCCTCCCCTTCCTCACCACCACTCTACCAACTTCCACATCTCTTTCAGTCTTACCTAAGATGAGGTTGCATATCGCTGTCCGTGCCATCTTAATATTCTGGAAAGATCCTAATATGTGTACTTTTCTGTAAAAAAATTTAAGACACCAACAAAAAAGAACATGATGAAACCATAAATAATAGTCTTTGAATGTAGACCTAGAATTCTAACTATTACATCATAACATGGGGCCATATAGCACTACTCACGAGTCTGCCAGAACAATCCTGGTCTTGGTCACATTTTCAATGGTGAATTTAGTTTTGCCTCCTTTCCCTGCTATCCTCCCAATAGCTCTGGACAAATGGTCTCCTTTCAGTGGTTTTACTGTCAACGAAACAGGGAAAAAATAGTACGGTGAGAAAAAGTTCACACACATTAAATGCACTTAGTATGGGCAGAGACCGTGCATACTTTTTATTTGACAGTGACAATGTACATCAATCAAAAGTTATGGAAATGTGCCATATTTAGCCAGCTGGCTAGTTTTCATCTGTTGTCCCGGGGCACAAAATATTTAAAAAGGTAGACAATAAGACTGGTTTTACTGACAATAAAAACAATTCATTGAAAGAAAGAACCAAGACAGTCAGTGAAAAATGTGCATTTAGTAGTGAAAAGAGCTTGCATACTACAAACAGGGATGAAATTAAGATAACACACTAGCCCAAGGCTAGTACTTTTCAGACCGGGCTAGTAGAAAGTGTGCCTAACTAGTTCGGTGACTAGTGAAATGTTGACTTTTCAGATATCACATGGCACAGAATGTCACCGGGGCAAGTACACATTGTGGTTTACAAGCCTGGCTGGCCAGTGCCCATAATCCATTCCCGACTACAAATATTGTAGGTTGTAAAGGTAGAGCCAGGCAGGCCCTTAGTTACCGTCTGTGACATCAAAGGTTTCCAGGAAAAGTTCATCCAATCTGATGAGAGCAAGGGCATCCTGGGGAGACAGACAAAGTGTTGTTTAGATTCAACACAACATGGGAGTTGTATTGTCAATAGACGTTAGGGTTCATTAATAGCCTATATTTAGACTACATTTTAGAGGCCTCCCAAGGGAAAGAGAGACAAGGTGTCAGATTCATTTCACATGATAAACAGTGGGGTTGTATTCTCAATAGACATTAGGCTTTAGGCCAGTGGACTACTGCATGCTAGCGGTTCTGGTAGACTTCCAGGCATTGCGCTAATGCTAGTTAGCAATGGCTCACAAAACTGCCTTAAAACTCCACGCAGTGACAAATGGTATCCATGAGTTCATCTGACTCTGGGTACGTAGAAAAACATAACAATAATTTCTACAATCTCTCACTATCCCTTTAAACATATTTGACTTGAAAGAAGGGAGATGGCCTGTAATTCTCACTATATCAATATAGAGCAGAGATAGTAGAGTGCTGTTGGATGACTGGATCCTTCTCATTTCATCACCCCAACAAGATAATACCTTCCTTTGCCAGAAGGTGCTGCTGCTTACCTCAACCTGGAATCCGAGAACGAAGGCTCGTACGAAGTCTGCAGCTCTTGTGAGAGAGCCAATGTCCTGTGTGTCTTTACATGTCTGCAATGAAAGACACGTTCTTATTCAGGCCTACTTTCTAGACACCAATACAAAATAAACATCGCTCAGGTAATCTCATTGCATTTACTTTAATTTCCACATTTCTGGTTTTGAGGTTGAATCTGACTTGGAGCTGTAGGTTCTCGACGATGGGTGTGAAGATCTTCAGCCAGTTCTCCTTCAGAGGGGTATACCTGTGGGCCGGGACAGCAACCTTACGCATCTCATCAGAACCACCCTGAAACAAGGAGACAAAAAAATATGACAGTGGAACTGTTAGAACTGTCATCGCAACTTCTCACAGTGGTATGCGCAGATTCATGACATTGTTGTGTAGCCTACACTAGAAGAAAACCCGCACCGGCTGACTAAAATGTAGTCTTGTGAGACGGTGCTACTTAATATTTGTGCGGGCTAAAGGCTTCAATTTAGGCAGTGTAAGAATAATCATAGCAATAGCGTGACATTGCGCATGTGCAAGACACGGGACGAGAAAAATGTTCTACACTAACAGGCAAAGTTCAAGCTAAGTGTAATAATTCAGTAACATATGTACTAATATATAAAAATGTTGGATTTACTTTACCTTAAGTTTGTCGCCTGAAATGGGTGGAAACTGAGGCCGCTTGCATGCTACGGAGTCCTCAGCCTCCATATCGACTCCATCCATCTCGCGTTTTCGCTTCGATGTCTTCTTTGACTTCACCTTGACGAACACTTCTGTTGTGTCTTCACTGTCTATAGTAGTAGCAGCTACCTCCGTTGTTGGATTATTATCAGTGTCCATAACGAATTTCGTTTTTTAACAGTAAATAAAGCCAAAATGTTAGGAGAGGTACATGAAGTTGTACACGAGGTTGTTCCCGTGTTTTTGAAAGGACCCAAAGTCTGTTCAACATGCGCCTGAGTGCAGTGTTTAATTCTGTATGGATTAAAAAAACACATGTTTATATGGCATTATATATATATTCATGTCTGCTAGGGAATAGTATGTAATGTTTTGGAAAATATAACGACATTCACAAGTATTCAACAAATATATTGTCTTTGCTATTTTTCATCTGGCTAAAATGTAGGCAGCACTTTATGTGGCCTTCCATGTCGTTCGTTTTGCTACAAAATCGTGTTGACAAAGTTGCCGAACCAAAAAACAAACTTGCTATTATATTAATGTCAGAAAAATCTATATATCTTTCATTATTAGCGCTCATAACGTTTTCATCGTCATTCCAGGGAAGAAATGTCGACGCCATTTGAGAAGCCACAAATTATAGCTCACCTTCAGAGAAGTTTAAACTACACAGTGTTTGACAGCAAATGGATTCCTTGTAGTGCAAAGTTTGTCTGTCTGGGAAACTATGCAAGGGGCACCGGAGTGATGCAAATATACGAGGTGGAACATGGAGAGGTTAAACTCATAAAAGAGGTAGCTCATGTTGTATTGTTTTGTGCTTTGTTTTCGAGGTAGTTCAAGCTTTTAGCCAGCTAGCTACGTTAGCTTTCTAGTTTGTTCTAGAAATGTCGTTCGGATACCTTTCGTTACCATAGCAACTAGTAACACAAGGACCCCCTGTCCGTCTGTGATACCGCAGCAGCGATTGTAGCTAGATTGGTTTCTACGGTCACTTGACTGTTGTTAACAGTGCCATGTCAAAAACAAACACACGAATAGCAACCATGCATGTTCATGTTGTTATCCGTTGCATTCGTTTGGACTCTAGCGATAACTATTTAGACCCTTGTTTCCCAAAGACGAGAGTAACTTTTTTTTATAGGCAATTCATCTAATGAATTTCAGTTATGGACAAGCATAACAATGTCCTGTTATCTTTCACAGATCGAGAAAGCAAAGCCCATCAAGTGTGGGACATTCGGGGCCAGCTCTCTACAACAAAGACATATAGCAACTGGGGACTTTGACGGAAATCTCAATATATGGTAGCCTATTTATTTACCAACTATCTGAATAGACACGTCACATGTCTTGTCATATAGATTTACCCTACCACCAGCATGTTCTGTTATACACCATAAAAGCTATCCCTAATAAGGACATTGGTCCAGACGCCTGGTCCCAGGTCTGTTTGTACTAGCTGACTCCTTTGCGACCACATAGGAGATGGTGGCTATACAGCATTAACAGATTTACATTTACATTACATTTAAGTCATTTAGCAGACGCTCTTATCCAGAGCGACTTACAAATTGGACAGATCTGGGATCAGGCTATGTGTCTGTTAAGTCAAATTAAATGCTGTTTGTCACATGCTTTGTAGACAACATGTATCGACTAACAGTGAAATGCCTACTTACGGGTCCTTTCTAACAATGATGAGATAAAAAAAAATAGTAACACAAGGAATAAATACACAGTGAATACTGAATACAACTAATATGGCTATATATGTATGTATGTATGTATGTGTGTGTGTGTGTGTGTGTATGTATGAGTAGACGATAATATATATATATATATATATATATACACACACACACTCACACATACTGGACTCTACCCACACATACTGCCCAGTCACTTTACCCCTACCTATATGTACACTACCCCCTACCTATATGTACAGTACCCCTGCACAACAACTCAGTACTGGTATATATAGGGAGTACCAGTACTAAGTTCCTGTGCAGGGGTACTGTACATATAGGTAGGGGTAAGGTGCCTGGGCAGGATGTGTGAGTGTGTGGGTAGAGTCCAGTATGTGTGAGTGTGTGGGTAGAGTCCAGTATGTGTGAGTGTGTGTGGGTAGAGTCCAGTATGTGTGTGTGGGTAGAGTCCAGTATGTGTGTGTGGGTAGAGTCCAGTATGTGTGAGTGTGTGTGGGTAGAGTCCAGTATGTGTGTGGGTAGAGTCCAGTATGTGTGTGGGTAGAGTCCAGTATGTGTGTGGGTAGAGTCCAGGATGTGTGTGGGTAGAGTCCAGTATGTGTGTGTGGGTAGAGTCCAGTATGTGTGAGTGTGTGTGGGTAGAGTCCAGTATGTGTGTGGGTAGAGTCCAGGATGTGTCGGTGTGTGGGTAGAGTCCAGTATGTGTGAGTGTGTGTGGGTAGAGTCCAGTATGTGTGTGTGGGTAGAGTCCAGTATGTGTGTGTGGGTAGAGTCCAGTATGTGTGTGGGTAGAGTCCAGTATGTGTCGGTGTGTGGGTAGAGTCCAGTATGTGTCGGTGTGTGGGTAGAGTCCAGTATGTGTGAGTGTGTGGGTAGAGTCCAGTATGTGTGAGTGTGTGTGGGTAGAGTCCAGTATGTGTGAGTGGGTAGAGTCCAGTATGTGTGTGTGGGTAGAGTCCAGTATGTGTGAGTGTGTGTGGGTAGAGTCCAGTATGTGTGTGTGGGTAGAGTCCAGTATGTGTGAGTGTGTGTGGGTAGAGCCAGTATGTGTGAGTGTGTGTGGGTAGAGTCCAGTATGTGTCAGTGTGTGGGTAGAGGCCAGTATGTGTCAGTGTGTGGGTAGAGTCCAGGATGTGTGAGTGTGTGGGTAGAGTCCAGGATGTGTGAGTGTGTGGGTAGAGTCCAGTATGTGTGGGTAGAGTCCAGTATGTGTGAGTGTGTGGGTAGAGTCCAGTATGTGTGAGTGTGTGGGTAGAGTCCAGGATGTGTGGGTAGAGTCCAGTATGTGTGAGTGTGTGGGTAGAGTCCAGGATGTGTGAGTGTGTGGGTAGAGTCCAGTATGTGTGGGTAGAGTCCAGTATGTGTCGGGGTGTGGGTAGAGTCCAGTATGTGTCGGGGTGTGGGTAGAGTCCAGTATGTGTGTGGGTAGAGTCCAGTATGTGTGTGGGTAGAGTCCAGTATATGTGTGGGTAGAGTCCAGTATGTGTGTGGGTAGAGTCCAGTATGTGTGTGGGTAGAGTCCAGTATGTGTGTGGGTAGAGTCCAGTATGTGTGTGGGTAGAGTCCAGTATGTGTGTGGGTAGAGTCCAGTATGTGTGTGGGTAGAGTCCAGGATGTGTGTGGGTAGAGTCCAGGATGTGTCAGTGTGTGGGTAGAGTCCAGGATGTGTCAGTCTGTGGGTCCAGTAGAGTCCAGTATGTGTGAGTGTGTGGGTAGAGTCCAGTGTGTGTGTGGGTAGAGTCCAGGATGTGTGTGGGTAGAGTCCAGGATGTGTCAGTGTGTGGGTAGAGTCCAGGATGTGTCAGTCTGTGGGTCCAGTAGAGTCCAGTATGTGTGAGTGTGTGGGTAGAGTCCAGTGTGTGGGTAGAGTCCAGTATGTGTGAGTGTGTGGGTAGAGTCCAGTATGTGTGTGTGGGTAGAGTCCAGTATGTGTGTGTGGGTAGAGTCCAGTATGTGTGTGTGTGTGTGGGTAGAGTCCAGTATGTGTGTGTGGGTAGAGTCCAGTAGTGTGTGTAGAGTCCAGTATGTGTGTGTGTGGGTAGAGTCCAGTATGTGTGTGTGTGGGTAGAGTCCAGGATGTGTGTGTGTGGGTAGAGTCCAGTATGTGTGTGTGGGTAGAGTCCAGTATGTGTGTGTGGGTAGAGTCCAGTATGTGTGTGTGGGTAGAGTCCAGTATGTGTGAGTGTGTGGGTAGAGTCCAGTAGTGTGTGGGTGAGTGTGTGGGTAGAGTCCAGTATGTGTGAGTGTGTGGGTAGTGTGTGGGTAGAGTCCAGTATGTGTGAGTGTGTGGGTAGAGTCCAGTATGTGTGAGTGTGTGGGTAGAGTCCAGTATGTGTGAGTGTGTGGGTAGAGTCCAGTATGTGTGAGTGTGTGGGTAGAGTCCAGTATGTGTGAGTGTGTGTGGGTAGAGTCCAGTATGTGTGTGTGGGTAGAGTCCAGTATGTGTGAGTGTGTGTGGGTAGAGTCCAGTATGTGTGTGGGTAGAGTCCAGTATGTGTGTGGGTAGAGTCCAGTATGTGTGTGGGTAGAGTCCAGTATGTGTGTCGGTAGAGTCCAGGATGTGTCGGTGTGTGGGTAGAGTCCAGTATGTGTGAGTGTGTGGGTAGAGTCCAGTATGTGTGGGTAGAGTCCAGTATGTGTGAGTGTGTGGGTAGAGTCCAGTATGTGTGTGTGTGGGTAGAGTCCAGTATGTGTGAGTGTGTGGGTAGAGTCCAGTATGTGTGTGGGTAGAGTCCAGTGTGTGTGTGGGTAGAGTCCAGTATGTGTGTGTGTGGGTAGAGTCCAGTATGTGTGTGGGTAGAGTCCAGGATGTAGAGTCCAGTATGGTGTGTGGGTAGAGTCCAGTATGTGTGAGTGTGTGGGTAGAGTCCAGTATGTAGAGTCCAGTATGTGTGAGTGTGTGTGTGGGTAGAGTCCAGTATGTGTGGGTAGAGTCCAGTATGTGTGTGGGTAGAGTCCAGTATGTGTGTGTGGGTAGAGTCCAGTGTGTGTGAGTGTGTGTGGGTAGAGTCCAGTATGTGTGTGGGTAGAGTCCAGTATGTGTGTGGGTAGAGTCCAGTATGTGTGTGGGTAGAGTCCAGTGTGTGGGTAGAGTCCAGTATGTGTGTGGGTAGAGTCCAGTATGTGTCAGGTGTGGGGGTAGAGTCCAGTATGTGTGAGTGTGTGGGTAGAGTCCAGTATGTGTGAGTGTGTGGGTAGAGTCCAGTATGTGTGAGTGTGTGGGTAGAGTCCAGTATGTGTGTGTGGGTAGAGTCAGGTATGTGTGAGTGTGTGGGTAGAGTCCAGTATGTGTGAGTGTGTGTGTGTGTAGAGTCCAGGATGTGTGTGGGTAGAGTCCAGTATGTGTGTGGGTAGAGTCCAGTATGTGTCCAGATGTGTGTGTGGGTAGAGTCCAGTAGTATGGGTAGAGTGTGTGTGGGTAGAGTCCAGTATGTGTGAGTGTGTGTGGGTGAGTCCAGTATGTGTGTGTGGGTAGAGTCCAGTATGTGTGTGTGGGTAGAGTCCAGTATGTGTGTGTGGGTAGAGTCCAGTATGTGTGTGTGGGTAGAGTCCAGTATGTGTGAGTGTGTGTGGGTAGAGTCCAGTATGTGTGAGTGTGTGTGGGTAGAGTCCAGTATGTGTGAGTGTGTGTGGGTAGAGCCAGTATGTGTCAGTGTGTGGGTAGAGTCAGTATGTGTGAGTGTGTGGGTAGAGTCCAGGATGTGTGAGTGTGTGGGTAGAGTCCAGTGTGTGGGTAGAGTCCAGTATGTGTGAGTGTGTGGGTAGAGTCCAGTATGTGTGAGTGTGTGGGTAGAGTCCAGGATGTGTGGGTAGAGTCCAGTATGTGTGAGTGTGTGGGTAGAGTCCAGGATGTGTAGAGAGTGTGTGGGTAGAGTCCAGTATGTGTGGGTAGAGTCCAGTATGTGTCGGGGTGTAGAGGTATATGTGTCGGGGTGTGGGTAGAGTCCAGTATGTGTGTGGGTAGAGTCCAGTAGTGTGTGTGGGTAGAGTGTGTGTGGGTAGAGTCCAGTCCAGTATGTGTGGGTAGAGTCCAGTATGTGTGTGGGTAGAGTCCAGTATGTGTGTGGGTAGAGTCCAGTATGTGTGAGTGTGTGTGGGTAGAGTCCAGTATGTGTGTGGGTAGAGTCCAGTATGTGTGTGGGTAGAGTCCAGTATGTGTGTGGGTAGAGTCCAGGATGTGTGTGGGTAGAGTCCAGGATGTGTCAGTGTGTGGGTAGAGTCCAGGATGTGTCAGTCTGTGGGTCCAGTATGTGTGAGTGTGTGGGTAGAGTCCAGTATGTGTGAGTGTGTGGGTAGAGTCCAGTGTGTGGGTAGAGTCCAGTATGTGTGAGTGTGTGGGTAGAGTCCAGTATGTGTGTGTGGGTAGAGTCCAGTGTGTGTGGGTAGAGTCCAGGATGTGTGTGGGTAGAGTCCAGTATGTGTGAGTGTGTGTGGGTAGAGTCCAGTATGTGTGTGGGTAGAGTCCAGGATGTGTCAGTGTGTGGGTAGAGTCCAGGATGTGTCAGTCTGTGGGTCCAGTAGAGTCCAGTATGTGTGTCCAGTGTGTGTGGGTAGAGTCCAGTATGTGTCAGTGTGTGGGTAGAGGTCCAGTATGTGTCAGTGTGTGGGTAGAGTCTATGTGGATGTGTCCAGAGTGTGTGGGTAGAGTCCAGGATGTGTGAGTGTGTGGGTAGAGTCCAGTATGTGTGGGTAGAGTCCAGTATGTGTGAGTGTGTGGGTAGAGTCCAGTATGTGTGTGGGTAGAGTCCAGTATGTGTGTGGGTAGAGTCCAGTATGTGTGTGGGTAGAGTCCAGTATGTGTGTGGGTAGAGTCCAGTATGTGTGTGGGTAGAGTCCAGTATGTGTCGGTGTGTGGGTAGAGTCCAGTATGTGTGAGTGTGTGGGTAGAGTCCAGTATGTGTGAGTGTGTGGGTAGAGTCCAGTATGTGTGAGTGTGTGGGTAGAGTCTAGTATGTGTGTGTGGGTAGAGTTCAGTATGTGTGTGTGGGTAGAGTCCAGTATGTGTGAGTGTGTGTGGGTAGAGTCCAGGATGTGTGTGGGTAGAGTCCAGTATGTGTGTGGGTAGAGTCCAGTATGTGTCGGTGTGTGGGTAGAGTCCAGTATGTGTGAGTGTGTGGGTAGAGTCCAGTATGTGTGAGTGTGTGTGGGTAGAGTCCAGTATGTGTGTGTGGGTAGAGTCCAGTATGTGTGTGTGGGTAGAGTCCAGTATGTGTGTGTGGGTAGAGTCCAGTATGTGTGTGTGGGTAGAGTCCAGTATGTGTGTGTGGGTAGAGTCCAGTATGTGTGAGTGTGTGTGGGTAGAGTCCAGTATGTGTGAGTGTGTGTGGGTAGAGTCCAGTATGTGTGTCCAGTATGTGTGTATGTGTGGGTAGAGTCCAGTATGTGTGTGGGTAGAGTGTGTGTGGGTAGTAGAGTCCAGTATGTGTGAGTGTGTGGGTAGAGTCCAGTATGTGTGTGTGTGTGGGTAGAGTCCAGTATGTGTGTGTGGGTAGAGTCCAGTATGTGTGTGTGGGTAGAGTCCAGTATGTGTGTGTGGGTAGAGTCCAGTATGTGTGTGTGGGTAGAGTCCAGTATGTGTGTGTGGGTAGAGTCCAGTATGTGTGTGTGGGTAGAGTCCAGTATGTGTGAGTGTGTGTGGGTAGAGCCAGTATGTGTGAGTGTGTGTGGGTAGAGTCCAGTATGTGTCAGTGTGTGGGTAGAGGCCAGTATGTGTCAGTGTGTGGGTAGAGTCTAGGATGTGTGAGTGTGTGGGTAGAGTCCAGGATGTGTGAGTGTGTGGGTAGAGTCCAGTATGTGTGGGTAGAGTCCAGTATGTGTGAGTGTGTGGGTAGAGTCCAGTATGTGTGAGTGTGTGGGTAGAGTCCAGGATGTGTGGGTAGAGTCCAGTATGTGTGAGTGTGTGGGTAGAGTCCAGGATGTGTGAGTGTGTGGGTAGAGTCCAGTATGTGTGGGTAGAGTCCAGTATGTGTCGGGGTGTGGGTATATGTGTCGGGGTGTGGGTAGAGTCCAGTATGTGTGTGGGTAGAGTCCAGTATGTGTGTGGGTAGAGTCCAGTATATGTGTGGGTAGAGTCCAGTATGTGTGTGGGTAGAGTCCAGTATGTGTGTGGGTAGAGTCCAGTATGTGTGTGGGTAGAGTCCAGTATGTGTGTGGGTAGAGTCCAGTATGTGTGTGGGTAGAGTCCAGTATGTGTGTGGGTAGAGTCCAGGATGTGTGTGGGTAGAGTCCAGGATGTGTCAGTGTGTGGGTAGAGTCCAGGATGTGTCAGTCTGTGGGTCCAGTAGAGTCCAGTATGTGTGAGTGTGTGGGTAGAGTCCAGTGTGTGGGTAGAGTCCAGTATGTGTGAGTGTGTGGGTAGAGTCCAGTATGTGTGTGTGGGTAGAGTCCAGGATGTGTGTGTGGGTAGAGTCCAGTATGTGTGAGTGTGTGTGGGTAGAGTCCAGTATGTGTGTGGGTAGAGTCCAGGATGTGTCAGTGTGTGGGTAGAGTCCAGGATGTGTCAGTCTGTGGGTCCAGTAGAGTCCAGTATGTGTGAGTGTGTGGGTAGAGTCCAGTGTGTGTGTGGGTAGAGTCCAGGATGTGTGTGGGTAGAGTCCAGGATGTGTCAGTGTGTGGGTAGAGTCCAGGATGTGTCAGTCTGTGGGTCCAGTAGAGTCCAGTATGTGTGAGTGTGTGGGTAGAGTCCAGTATGTGTGTGTGGGTAGAGTCCAGTATGTGTGTGTGGGTAGAGTCCAGTATGTGTGTGTGGGTAGAGTCCAGTATGTGTGTGTGGGTAGAGTCCAGTATGTGTGTGGGTAGAGTCCAGTATGTGTGAGTGTGTGGGTAGAGTCCAGTATGTGTGAGTGTGTGGGTAGAGTCCAGTATGTGTGAGTGTGTGGGTAGAGTCCAGTATGTGTGAGTGTGTGGGTAGAGTCCAGTATGTGTGAGTGTGTGGGTAGAGTCCAGTATGTGTGAGTGTGTGTGGGTAGAGTCCAGTATGTGTGTGTGTGTGGGTAGAGTCCAGTATGTGTGAGTGTGTGTGGGTAGAGTCCAGTATGTGTGTGGGTAGAGTCCAGTATGTGTGTGGGTAGAGTCCAGTGTGTGTGTGGGTAGAGTCCAGTATGTGTGTGGGTAGAGTCCAGTATGTGTGTCGGTAGAGTCCAGGATGTGTGTGAGTGTGTGTGGGTAGAGTCCAGTATGTGTGAGTGTGTGGGTAGAGTCCAGTATGTGTGAGTGTGTGGGTAGAGTCAGTATGTGTGAGTGTGTGTGGGTAGAGTCCAGTGTGTGTGTGGGTAGAGTCCAGTATGTGTGAGTGTGTGTGGGTAGAGTCCAGTATGTGTGTGGGTAGAGTCCAGTATGTGTGTGGGTAGAGTCCAGTATGTGTGTGGGTAGAGTCCAGTATGTGTCGGTGTGTGGGTAGAGTCCAGTATGTGTGAGTGTGTGGGTAGAGTCCAGTATGTGTGAGTGTGTGGGTAGAGTCCAGTATGTGTGAGTGTGTGGGTAGAGTCTAGTATGTGTGAGTGTGTGTGGGTAGAGTTCAGTATGTGTGTGTGGGTAGAGTCCAGTATGTGTGAGTGTGTGTGGGTAGAGTCCAGTATGTGTGTGGGTAGAGTCCAGTATGTGTGTGGGTAGAGTCCAGTATGTGTCAGTATGTGTGTGGGTAGAGTCCAGTAGTGTGTAGAGTGATGTGTGTGTGTGGGTAGAGTCCAGTATGTGTGTGTGGGTAGAGTCCAGTATGGGTGTCCAGTATGTGTGTGTGGGTAGAGTCCAGTATGTGTGTGTGTGGGTAGAGTCCAGTATGTGTGAGTGTGTGTGGGTAGAGTCCAGTATGTGTGTGTGGGTAGAGTCCAGTATGTGTGAGTGTGTGGGTAGAGTCCAGTATGTGTGAGTGTGTGTGGGTAGAGTCCAGTATGTGTGTGTGGGTAGAGTCCAGTATGTGTGTGTGGGTAGAGTCCAGTATGTGTGTGTGTGGGTAGAGTCCAGTATGTGTGTGTGGGTAGAGTCCAGTATGTGTGAGTGTGTGTGGGTAGAGTCCAGTATGTGTGAGTGTGTGTGGGTAGAGTCCAGTATGTGTGAGTGTGTGTGGGTAGAGTCCAGTATGTGTGAGTGTGTGTGGGTAGAGTCCAGTATGTGTCAGTGTGTGGGTAGAGGCCAGTATGTGTCAGTGTGTGGGTAGAGTCCAGGATGTGTGAGTGTGTGGGTAGAGTCCAGTATGTGTGGGTAGAGTCCAGTATGTGTGAGTGTGTGGGTAGAGTCCAGTATGTGTCGGGGTGTGGGTAGAGTCCAGTATGTGTGTGGGTAGAGTCCAGGATGTGTGAGTGTGTGGGTAGAGTCCAGTATGTGTGGGTAGAGTCCAGTATGTGTGAGTGTGTGGGTAGAGTCCAGTATGTGTCGGGGTGTGGGTAGAGTCCAGTATGTGTCGGGGTGTGGGTAGAGTCCTGTATGTGTCGGGGTGTGGGTAGAGTCCAGTATGTGTCGGAGTGTGGGTAGAGTCCAGTATGTGTGTGGGTAGAGTCCAGTATGTGTGTGGGTAGAGTCCAGTATGTGTGTGGGTAGAGTCCAGTATGTGTGTGGGTAGAGTCCAGTATGTGTGTGGGTAGAGTCCAGTATGTGTGTGGGTAGAGTCCAGTATGTGTGTGGGTAGAGTCCAGGATGTGTCGGGGTGTGGGTAGAGTCCAGGATGTGTCAGTGTGTGGGTAGAGTCCAGTATCCAGGATGTAGAGTCCAGTGTGTGGGTAGAGTCCAGTATGTGTCAGTATGTGGGTAGAGTCCAGTATGTGTCAGTGTGTGGGTAGAGTCCGGTATGTAGAGTGTGTGTGGGTAGAGTCCAGTATGTGTCAGTCTGTGGGTAGAGTCCAGTATGTGTCGGGGTGTGGGTAGAGTCCAGTATGTGTCGGGGTGTGGGTAGAGTCCAGTGTGTGTGGGTAGAGACCAGGATGTGTCGGGGTGTGGGTAGAGTCCAGTATGTGTCGGGGTGTGGGGTCCAGTAGAGTCCAGTATGTAGAGTGATGTGTGTGTGGGTAGAGTCCAGTATGTAGAGTGTGTGTGTGGGTAGAGTCCAGTAGTATGTAGAGTGTGTGTGGGTAGAGTCCAGTATGTGTGTGTGGGTAGAGTCCAGTATGTGTGAGTGTGTGGGTAGAGTCCAGTATGTGTGAGTGTGTGTGGGTAGAGTCCAGTATGTGTGTGTGGGTAGAGTCCAGTATGTGTGTGTGGGTAGAGTCCAGTATGTGTGTGTGGGTAGAGTCCAGTATGTGTCAGTGTGTGGGTAGAGTCCAGTATGTGTGTGTGTGGGGTAGAGTCCAGTATGTGTGTGGGTAGAGTCCAGTATGTGTGTGGGTAGAGTCCAGGATGTGTCGGGGTGTGGGTAGAGTCCAGGATGTGTCAGTGTGTGGGTAGAGTCCAGGATGCGTCAGTGTGTGGGTAGAGTCCAGGATGTGTCAGTATGTGGGTAGAGTCCAGTATGTGTCAGTATGTGGGTAGAGTCCAGTATGTGTCCAGTGTGTGGGTAGAGTCCAGTATGTGTGTGGGTAGAGTCCAGTATGTGTCAGTGTGTGGGTAGAGTCCAGTATGTGTCGGTGTGTGGGTAGAGTCCAGTATGTGTGTGTGGTGTGGGTAGAGTCCAGTATGTGTGTGGGTAGAGTCCAGGATGTGTGGGTGGTGTGGGTAGAGTCCAGTATGTGTCGGGGTGTGGGTCCAGTAGAGTCCAGTATGTGTGAGTGTGTGTGGGTAGAGTCCAGTATGTGTGAGTGTGTGTGTGGGTAGAGTCCAGTATGTGTGAGTGTGTGTGGGTAGAGTCCAGTATGTGTGTGTGGGTAGAGTCCAGTATGTGTGAGTGTGTGTGGGTAGAGTCCAGTATGTGTGTGTGGGTAGAGTCCAGTATGTGTGAGTGTGTGTGGGTAGAGCCAGTATGTGTGAGTGTGTGTGGGTAGAGTCCAGTATGTGTCAGTGTGTGGGTAGAGGCCAGTATGTGTCAGTGTGTGGGTAGAGTCCAGGATGTGTGAGTGTGTGGGTAGAGTCCAGGATGTGTGAGTGTGTGGGTAGAGTCCAGTATGTGTGGGTAGAGTCCAGTATGTGTGAGTGTGTGGGTAGAGTCCAGTATGTGTGAGTGTGTGGGTAGAGTCCAGGATGTGTGGGTAGAGTCCAGTATGTGTGAGTGTGTGGGTAGAGTCCAGGATGTGTGAGTGTGTGGGTAGAGTCCAGTATGTGTGGGTAGAGTCCAGTATGTGTCGGGGTGTGGGTAGAGTCCAGTATGTGTCGGGGTGTGGGTAGAGTCCAGTATGTGTGTGGGTAGAGTCCAGTAGAGTGTGTGTGGGTAGAGTCCAGTATGTGTGTGGGTAGAGTCCAGTATGTGTGTGGGTAGAGTCCAGTATGTGTGTGGGTAGAGTCCAGTATGTGTGTGGGTAGAGTCCAGTATGTGTGTGGGTAGAGTCCAGTATGTGTGTGGGTGTGTGTGGGTAGAGTCCAGGATGTGTCAGTGTGTGGGTAGAGTCCAGGATGTGTCAGTCTGTGGGTCCAGTAGAGTCCAGTATGTGTGAGTGTGTGGGTAGAGTCCAGTGTGTGGGTAGAGTCCAGTATGTGTGTGTGGGTAGAGTCCAGGATGTGTGTGTGGGTAGAGTCCAGTATGTGTGTGTGTGTGTGTGGGTAGAGTCCAGTGTGTGTGTGGGTAGAGTCCAGGATGTGTCAGTGTGTGGGTAGAGTCCAGGATGTGTCAGTGTGTGGGTAGAGTCCAGTATGTGTGAGTGTGTGGGTAGAGTCCAGTGTGTGTGTGGGTAGAGTCCAGGATGTGTGTGGGTAGAGTCCAGGATGTGTCAGTGTGTGGGTAGAGTCCAGGATGTGTCAGTCTGTGGGTCCAGTAGAGTCCAGTATGTGTGAGTGTGTGGGTAGAGTCCAGTGTGTGGGTGTGTGGGTAGAGTCCAGTATGTGTGTGTGGGTAGAGTCCAGTATGTGTGTGTGGGTAGAGTCCAGTATGTGTGTGTGGGTAGAGTCCAGTATGTGTGTGTGGGTAGAGTCCAGTATGTGTGAGTGTGTGTGGGTAGAGTCCAGTATGTGTGTGGGTAGAGTCCAGGATGTGTCGGTGTGTGGGTAGAGTCCAGTATGTGTGTGTGGGTAGAGTCCAGTATGTGTGTGTGGGTAGAGTCCAGTATGTGTGTGGGTAGAGTCCAGTATGTGTGAGTGTGTGGGTAGAGTCCAGTATGTGTGAGTGTGTGGGTAGAGTCCAGTATGTGTGAGTGTGTGGGTAGAGTCCAGTATGTGTGAGTGTGTGGGTAGAGTCCAGTATGTGTGAGTGTGTGGGTAGAGTCCAGTATGTGTGAGTGTGTGGGTAGAGTCCAGTATGTGTGAGTGTGTGTGGGTAGAGTCCAGTATGTGTGTGTGGGTAGAGTCCAGTATGTGTGAGTGTGTGTGGGTAGAGTCCAGTATGTGTGTGGGTAGAGTCCAGTATGTGTGTGGGTAGAGTCCAGTATGTGTGTGGGTAGAGTCCAGTATGTGTGTGGGTAGAGTCCAGTATGTGTGTCGGTAGAGTCCAGGATGTGTCGGTGTGTGGGTAGAGTCCAGTATGTGTGAGTGTGTGGGTAGAGTCCAGTATGTGTGAGTGTGTGGGTAGAGTCTAGTATGTGTGAGTGTGTGTGGGTAGAGTCCAGTATGTGTGTGTGGGTAGAGTCCAGTATGTGTGAGTGTGTGTGGGTAGAGTCCAGTATGTGTGTGGGTAGAGTCCAGTATGTGTGTGGGTAGAGTCCAGTATGTGTGTGGGTAGAGTCCAGTATGTGTGTGGGTAGAGTCCAGTATGTGTCGGTGTGTGGGTAGAGTCCAGTATGTGTGAGTGTGTGGGTAGAGTCCAGTATGTGTGAGTGTGTGGGTAGAGTCCAGTATGTGTGAGTGTGTGGGTAGAGTCCAGTATGTGTGAGTGTGTGGGTAGAGTCTAGTATGTGTGAGTGTGTGTGGGTAGAGTTCAGTATGTGTGTGTGGGTAGAGTCCAGTATGTGTGAGTGTGTGTGGGTAGAGTCCAGTATGTGTGTGGGTAGAGTCCAGTATGTGTGTGGGTAGAGTCCAGTATGTGTCGGTGTGTGGGTAGAGTCCAGTATGTGTGAGTGTGTGGGTAGAGTCCAGTATGTGTGAGTGTGTGTGGGTAGAGTCCAGTATGTGTGTGGGTAGAGTCCAGTATGGGTAGAGTGTGTGTGGGTAGAGTCCAGTATGTGTGTGTGGGTAGAGTCCCAGTGTGTGTGGGTAGAGTCCAGTATGTGTGTGTGTGGGTAGAGTCCATGTGTGTGTGTGGGTAGAGTCCAGTATGTGTGAGTGTGTGTGGGTAGAGTCCAGTATGGGTAGAGTCCAGTATGTGTGTGTGGGTAGAGTCCAGTATGTGTGTGTGGGTAGAGTCCAGTGTGTGGGTAGAGTCCAGTGTGAGTGTGTGTGGGTAGAGTCCAGTATGTGTGAGTGTGTGGGTAGAGTCCAGTATGTGTGAGTGTGTGTGGGTAGAGTCCAGTAGTGTATGTGAGTGTGTGTGGGTAGAGTCCAGTATGTGTGAGTGTGTGTGGGTAGAGTCCAGTATGTGGGTGAGTGTGTGTGGGTAGAGTCAGTGTGTGTGGGTAGAGGCCAGTATGTGTCAGTGTGTGGGTAGAGTCCAGGATGTGTGAGTGTGTGGGTAGAGTCCAGTATGTGTGGGTAGAGTCCAGTATGTGTGAGTGTGTGGGTAGAGTCCAGTATGTGTGAGTGTGTGGGTAGAGTCCAGGATGTGTGGGTAGAGTCCAGTATGTGTGAGTGTGTGGGTAGAGTCCAGTATGTGTCGGGGTGTGGGTAGAGTCCAGTATGTGTGTGGGTAGAGTCCAGGATGTGTGAGTGTGTGGGTAGAGTCCAGTATGTGTGGGTAGAGTCCAGTATGTGTGAGTGTGTGGGTAGAGTCCAGTATGTGTCGGGGTGTGGGTAGAGTCCAGTATGTGTCGGAGTGTGGGTAGAGTCCAGTATGTGTGTGGGTAGAGTCCAGTATGTGTCGGGGTGTGGGTAGAGTCCAGTATGTGTGTGGGTAGAGTCCAGTATGTGTGTGGGTAGAGTCCAGTATGTGTGTGGGTAGAGTCCAGGATGTGTCGGGGTGTGGGTAGAGTCCAGGATGTGTCAGTGTGTGGGTAGAGTCCAGGATGCGTCAGTGTGTGGGTAGAGTCCAGGATGTGTCAGTATGTGGGTAGAGTCCAGTATGTGTCAGTATGTGGGTAGAGTCCAGTATGTGTCAGTGTGTGGGTAGAGTCCGGTATGTGTGTGGGTAGAGTCCAGGATGTGTCGGTGTGTGGGTAGAGTCCAGTATGTGTCAGTCTGTGGGTAGAGTCCAGTATGTGTCGGGGTGTGGGTAGAGTCCAGTATGTGTCGGGGTGTGGGTAGAGTCCAGTATGTGTCGGGGTGTGGGTAGAGTCCAGTATGTGTGTGGGTAGAGTCCAGTATGTGTGTGGGTAGAGTCCAGGATGTGTCGGTGTGTGGGTAGAGTCCAGGATGTGTCGGTGTGTGGGTAGAGTCCAGTATGTGTGAGTGTGTGTGGGTAGAGTCCAGTATGTGTGTGTGGGTAGAGTCCAGTATGTGTGAGTGTGTGTGGGTAGAGTCCAGTATGTGTGAGTGTGTGTGGGTAGAGTCCAGTATGTGTGTGTGGGTAGAGTCCAGTATGTGTGAGTGTGTGGGTAGAGTCCAGTATGTGTGAGTGTGTGTGGGTAGAGTCCAGTATGTGTGTGTGGGTAGAGTCCAGTATGTGTGTGTGGGTAGAGTCCAGTATGTGTGTGTGGGTAGAGTCCAGTATGTGTGAGTGTGTGTGGGTAGAGTCCAGTATGTGTGAGTGTGTGTGGGTAGAGTCCAGTATGTGTGAGTGTGTGTGGGTAGAGTCCAGTATGTGTGAGTGTGTGTGGGTAGAGTCCAGTATGTGTGAATGTGTGTGGGTAGAGTCCAGTATGTGTGAGTGTGTGTGGGTAGAGTCCAGTATGTGTCAGTGTGTGGGTAGAGGCCAGTATGTGTCAGTGTGTGGGTAGAGTCCAGTAGAGAGTGTGTGGGTAGAGTCCAGTATGTGTGGGTAGAGTCCAGTATGTGTGAGTGTGTGGGTAGAGTCCAGTATGTGTGAGTGTGTGGGTAGAGTCCAGTATGTGTGGGTAGAGTCCAGTATGTGTGAGTGTGTGGGTAGAGTCCAGTATGTGTCGGGGTGTGGGTAGAGTCCAGTATGTGTCGGGGTGTGGGTAGAGTCCTGTATGTGTCGGGGTGTGGGTAGAGTCCAGTATGTGTCGGAGTGTGGGTAGAGTCCAGTATGTGTGTGGGTAGAGTCCAGTATGTGTCGGGGTGTGGGTAGAGTCCAGTATGTGTGTGGGTAGAGTCCAGTATGTGTGTGGGTAGAGTCCAGTATGTGTGTGGGTAGAGTCCAGGATGTGTCGGGGTGTGGGTAGAGTCCAGGATGTGTCAGTGTGTGGGTAGAGTCCAGGATGCGTCAGTGTGTGGGTAGAGTCCAGGATGTGTCAGTATGTGGGTAGAGTCCAGTATGTGTCAGTATGTGGGTAGAGTCCAGTATGTGTCAGTGTGTGGGTAGAGTCCGGTATGTGTGTGGGTAGAGTCCAGGATGTGTCGGTGTGTGGGTAGAGTCCAGTATGTGTCAGTCTGTGGGTAGAGTCCAGTATGTGTCGGGGTGTGGGTAGAGTCCAGTATGTGTCGGGGTGTGGGTAGAGTCCAGTATGTGTCGGGGTGTGGGTAGAGTCCAGTATGTGTGTGGGTAGAGTCCAGTATGTGTGTGGGTAGAGTCCAGGATGTGTCGGTGTGTGGGTAGAGTCCAGGATGTGTCGGTGTGTGGGTAGAGTCCAGTATGTGTCAGTGTGTGGGTAGAGTCCAGTATGTGTGGGTAGAGTCCAGGATGTGTCGGGGTGTGGGTAGAGTCCAGTATGTGTCAGTCTGTGGGTAGAGTCCAGTATGTGTCAGTCTGTGGGTAGAGTCCAGGATGTGTCGGGGTGTGGGTAGAGTCCAGTATGTGTCGGGGTGTGGGTAGAGTCCAGTATGTGTCGGGGTGTGGGTAGAGTCCAGTATGTGTCGTGGTGTGGGTAGAGTCCAGTATGTGTGTGGGTAGAGACCAGGATGTGTCGGGGTGTGGGTAGAGTCCAGTATGTGTCGGGGTGTGGGTCCAGTAGAGTCCAGTATGTGTCAGTGTGTGGGTAGAGTCCAGGATGTGTCAGTGTGTGGGTAGAGTCCAGGATGTGTCAGTGTGTGGGTAGAGTCCAGGATGTGTCAGTGTGTGGGTAGAGTCCAGGATGTGTCAGTGTGTGGGTAGAGTCCAGTATGTGTCAGTGTGTGGGTAGAGTCCAGTATGTGTCAGTGTGTGGGTCCAGTAGAGTCCAGTATGTGTCAGTCTGTGGGTAGAGTCCAGTATGTGTCAGTGTGTGGGTAGAGTCCAGTATGTGTCAGTGTGTGGGTCCAGTAGAGTCCAGTATGTGTCAGTGTGTGGGTCCAGTAGAGTCCAGTATGTGTCAGTGTGTGGGTAGAGTCCAGTATGTGTCAGTGTGTGGGTAGAGTCCAGTATGTGTCAGTGTGTGGGTCCAGTAGAGTCCAGTATGTGTGGGTTGTGGGTAGAGTCCAGTATGTGTCCATAGAGTCAGTACAAGGGAGTTGGTGGAAAAAGGGTCAATGCAGGTAGTCTGGTTAGCCATTTGATTAGCTATTTAGAAGTCTTGTGACTTGGGGGTAGAAGCAGTTCCTGTTGGTTCCAGACTTGGTGCTGTGGTACCGCTTGCCGTGCAGTAGTCATCTGATCCTGATATCCCCTTGTCTGTCTGTAGGAACCTGGAGGTGCCTGATGTGTCTGTGTACTCTGTGAAGGCCCACAAGGAGATCGTGAACAGCATAGATGGTGTCGGGGGCCTGGGGATCGGTGACGGGGCCCCCGAGATCGTAACTGGGAGCAGAGATGGTAATTATTACATATATTTTTTTAAGATGACTTTAATCTTGAGGGTGTGGCTAGGATTCTTAGGCAATCACTCGTAGGATGCTGTAGTAGAAGATAGAATACAGACAGAAGTCATAAATGTAATAACATCAACTGAGTTTTAGTTTCAAGTACACGTGGTGGACAGTGTACACCGACTGAGTTTTAGTTTCAAGTACACGTGGTGGACAGTGTACTAAGTGCTTTCACGCAGGTTCCTTCTAGACAACCCAACAACAATAAGAAATAATAAAAGATAAGAATACCAACATATACCAACAAGTAAATGGCTCAGTAGAATAGAATAAATATTTTGGCATAAATATAATACAGGAAGGCACAATTTATAGTACAATATTTACAGAGCCTTCAGATAGGATTTACTCTCCTTGAATTTTTCCAGATTTTGTTGTTACAAAAAGAGGGATTTAAAATTAAAATTGATTAAATTGTCATTTTTGGTTGGTCAACGATCAACACAAAATACGTTAATGTCAAACTGGAAGAAAAATCCTAACATTTGAATAAAATTGTTTAAAAAATACAAAATAATAATAACTCATCTTGATTAGATAAGTATTTAACCTCCAGAGTCAATACGTTTTAGAATCACCTTTGGCAGTGATTACAGCTGTGAGTCTTTCTGGGTAAGTCTCTAAGAGCTTTACACACCTAATTGTACAATATTTGCACATTATTCTTTTTAAAAGTCTTCAAGCTCTGTCAAGTTGGTTGTTGATCATTGCTAGACAGCCATTTTCTAATCTTGCCATAGATTTTCAAGGCGATTTAAGTCAAAACTGTAACTAGGTTACTCAGGAACACTCAACGTTGTCTTGGTATATTTGGCCTTGTGTTTTAGGTTATTTTCCTGCTGAAAGGTGAATTTGTCTCCCAGTGTCTGTTGGAAAGCAGACTGAACCAGGTTTTCCTCTAGGATTTTGCCTGTGCTTAGCTCTATATATTGGAAAACCTCCAAGGTCTTCGTGGTTGAATCTGTGTTACAATTGCCCCCTCTGTCGAGCAGGGAATTTCTATGTGGTGGGGTAAAGAGATTAGGTAGTTATTGAAAAATCATGTTGAACACTATTATTGCAGTTTTACTCCTGAACTTATTTAGGTTTTCCATAACAAAGCGGTTGAATACTTATTGACTCAAAACATTTCAGCTTTTAACGTGTAATTCATTTGTAAAAGTTTTTGAAAATACACAATTCCACTTTGACATTATGTGGGTATTGTGTGTAGGCCATTGAAAACACATCTCTCTTTAATCTATTTTAAATTCAGGCTGTAACAACAAAATGTGGGGAAAAAAGTCGAGAGGTGTGAATATTTCTGGGGGAATGTTTAAATTGCACAGTATTTAAGTTGTGCAGTGTTTAGCAATAATAAATACGAGTCTTGTAGCAGCAGTTGTGTGTGTGTGTGTGTGTGTGTAGTATGGTGTGTGTGTGTGTGTGTGTGTGTGTGTGTGTCCATGCGTGAGTGTATGTGCAGGTGGTCAGTCCAGTTCAAGTGCAGTCTGATGGCTTGTAGATATAAACTGTCACTGAATCTGTTGGTATCAGACCTCATGCTCTGATACAGTCTGATGGCTTGTAGAGAGAAACTGTCTCTGAGCCTGTTGGTATCAGACCTCATGCTCTGATACAGTCTGATGGCTTGTAGAGAGAAACTGTCTCTGAGCCTGTTGGTATCAGACCTCATGCTCTGATACAGTCTGATGGCTTGTAGATATAAACTGTCACTGAATCTGTTGGTATCAGACCTCATGCTCTGATACAGTCTGATGGCTTGTAGAGAGAAACTGTCTCTGAGCCTGTTGGTATCAGACCTCATGCTCTGATACAGTCTGATGGCTTGTAGAGAGAAACTGTCACTGAACCTGTTGGTATCGGACCTCATGCTCCGAAACCGTCTGACAAAGGTACGGCGGTTGGAACCAAAAATCTTACATTTGGACTCATCAGACCAAAGGACAGATTTCCACTGGTCTAATGTCCGTTGTGTTTCTTGGCCCAAGCAAGTCTCTTATTATTGGTGTCCTTTAGTAGTGGTTTCTTTGCAGAAATTCGACCATGAAGGCCTGATTCACACAGTCTCCTCTGAACAGTTGATGTTGAGATGTGTCTGTTACTTGAACTCTGTGAAGCATTTATTTGGGCTGCAATTTCTGTCTGAGGCTGGTAACTCTAATGAACTTATCCTCTGCAGCAGAGGTAACTCTGGGTCTTCCTTTCATGTGGCGGTCCTCATGCGAGCCAGTTCCGTCATAGCGCGTGATGGTTTTTGCGACTGTACTTGAAGAAACTTTTTAAAAGTTCTTGAAATTTTCCGGATTGACTTACCTTCATGTCTAAAAGTAATGATGGACTGTCGTTTCTCTTCGCGTGTTTGAGCTGTTCTTGCCATAATATGGACTTGGTCTTTTACCAAATAGGGCTATCTTCTGTATACCACACCTACCTTGTCACAACCCAACTGATTGGCTGGAATGCATTAAGAAGGAAAGAAATTCCACAAATGAACTTTTAACAATGCACACCTCATAATTGAAATGCATTCCAGGTGACTACCTCATGAAGCTGGTTGAGAGAATGCCAAGAGTGTGCAAAAAGCTGTCGTCAAGGCAAACGGTGGCTACTTTGAAGAATCTCAAATTTAAAATATATATTTGGTTAATACATGATTCCATATGTGTTATTTCATAGTTTTAATGTCTTAACTATTATTCTACAATGTAGAAAATAGTTAAAAATAAAGAAAAACCCTGCACTGAGTAGGTGTGTCCAAACTTTTGACTGGTACTGTATCTCGCCTCTACTCAAGTGTTTCCTTTATTCTGTCAGTTGCTTGTGTATTCCTCAATGTTGATGGATGAGTCCTGGATGGATGAATCTTTTAACATGTTCCAATCTGTATTCTCAAAACAGTCCTGCAAAGCCGGCATCTTACGTGAGGCATCATAATAGGTTTTTAATGTTATCCCTGCTGTCTGTTTTCTGTCTTCCAGGGACAGTGAAGGTGTGGGACCCCAGACAGAAGGACTCACCTGTAGCTAACATGGAGCCAGGGGAAGGGGAGGCCAAGAGAGATTGCTGGACCGTAGCTTTTGGTACGTATGAGAGAGAAATGCTAGCATACTGGTAACCCATGGTTTCCCAAGCTGCTTCGCTCCTGTCACTTCACTCATCTGCGCTCATCTCAAATCTGCATTGGGCCGCAGAATTAATAGATCTCATGTTGTCCTTCGCTTACAGAATTTAGCAAAGCATAGGTCCTAAATGTTCAAGTTACAACATTTTAAAATCCCATCATAGTGATCAGTTAACCAGTCTAAGGTCCGTTTGACCATTTCTTTCCCAGGCCACGCCTTCAACGACCAGGACCGCTGTGTGTGTGCTGGATACGACAACGGAGACATCAAGCTCTTTGACCTCAGGAACATGTCTCTCCGGTGGGAAACCAACATTAGAAATGGGGTGAGACCAACTGAAGATACCAATGGCCGGGGTCCTGCACCCAGATTAAAGGGAAAGTGCAAGAGTTTGGCAATTAAGCCTTTTCTATTTACCCAAAGTCGGATTAACTGATGGGTACCAATTTTATGTCTCAGTGTGCTAGCAGTACCTGTATACTTTCTGTCATTGTGCTAACGCTAGTTAGCAACAGCTCACAAAACTACCTACAACCTCCTTCATAGTGGATACAGAGACATAAAAATGTTATCAATTAGTTAATTTGACTCTGGGTAAATAGAAATTAGGGCTGGCTTCCTGGACACAGATTAAGCCTTCTTCTCATCTTCTTCTTCTAAACCCAGTTCTATTCAGAAATGCACTTTCAATGGGGATTTTAGTTGAGAAGAGGTTCTGTTCTATCCACATCCAGGAAGTTCATCTTAACAGCGTGATTGACATTTAAAGGTAATGTTCCCGCTTTAGCGGAGACTGCATTCAGGGTAAACGCTGGATATGTCGACTCAAATCAGAAATGACCTTCACATCACAGAATCTGTAACGTTTCAGCTTTACCGACTGAATAGAGCCTTTAATCTGTGTCCGGGAAACCAGCCCTATATGTCTGTAGAATGATATGGTAGTGGTGGTCTATACCTGCTTTTTGGTCCTATCGATATTGACACAGTAACAACCTAACCCTTCAAATGGTGAACAGCCAACCTTTATATTCATTAAAGGTCCTGTGCAGTCAAAATTCAGTTTTACCTGTGTTTTGTATCATATTGTACAACAGCGGATGAAACTAAAGCTGTAAAAGTGTAAAAAAAATGTCAATCAGTCTTATTTCCTGATAGTTGCTGGTTGAAAATACAGTCTACACTGGACCTTCTAATCAGCCTGTTTGAATGGGCGGGAGTTTTGGCCTGTGTAGTAGATCAATAACAATGAGTTCCAAACCTCTCTGCCAATAACAGCTAGTTAAGTTTTCCCCTCCTCGGATTTTGCAAGAAGCTAACCACATAGCCAGATAAACTAAATGTACAACTGCTGTGCATTTAGCACATTTTAGACAGTTCACTTAATAGTTGGCATACATTTAAGTGTGAATTCCATACAGTAACTAGGTCACCTGGCGCGTGCTGCACAACCGTGAATGACTCACGAGGCTCCGGTCTCTCGTCATTGTAAACAAACATGTGACTGAGGACAACCGGTAAGTTTCAGAATGAAAAATCATGTAACAGGCCAAATGAAGGCAAGCTCATAACCAGTTCACTTAATAGTTGGCATACATTTAAGTGTGAATTCCATACAGTAACTAGGTCACCTGGCGCATGCTGCACAACCGTGAATGACTCACGAGGCTCCGGTCTCTCGTCATGTGACTGGGGACAGTTTCAGAATGAAATAATCATGTAACAGGCCAAATGAAGGCAAGCTCATAACCCAGTGCACAAGCTGACTGCAGGTATTGACTTAAAAAGTCGAAATTAACATTTAAAATATGTTAAACATTAAGATAAATCAAAATACCCCAGTATAAGCCTAATTTCCAACCTCTACATTGGACATTTTTAAATGTTTTTCCTGGATAATTGTTGTATATGTAGTATTTCATGCTCTTATACATCTATCTATATTCTATAAGGGCCTATTTATTTTCCCCCTTTCAACACTGAGACCCAAGCGAGGAAAAAGTACATTTTTAATATATTACATGTATACTTAAATACACTACAAATGTAACAGAATTTACCTCAGATATGAGATATATACTAGTAAAGTACATCTGTACGAATGCTTTACACATACTATCATTTCACTTCAATACACATATTAAAACTGTACTTTAAATGAATACTATTTTAGTATACTATATGTTCACTATCATTACCCTGCAATACATTGACGCACACAGTAATGGAGAACAATGACCTTCCATGTTGTTGTGGGTTTTTTTCTTCTAGGGGGTAGATTAGCTTTAATATTGTAGATAGCTTCTATCAATGTTATTTTCTTCATAATTTCTAATTCCCCATACAGTCCATTCAGAAAGTATTCAGACCCCTTGACTTTTCGCACATTTTGTTACGTTACAGCCTTATTCTAAAATGGATGACAAAAAAAAAGCACATCCTCATCAAATCGACACACAATTCCCCATAATGACAAAGTGAAAGCAGGTTTAGACATTTTTGCAAATTTATTAAAGATAAATACCTTATTTACATAGGTATTCAGGCCCTTTGTAATGACACTCTAAATTAAGCTCAGGTGCATCCTGTTTCCATTGATCATCCTTGAGATGTTTCTACAACTTGGAGTCCACCTGTGGTAAATTCTATTGATTGGACATGATTTGGAAAGGCCCACACCTGTCTATATAGGGTCCCACAGTTGACAGTGCATGTCAGAGCAAAAACCAAGCCACGAGGTCGAAGGAATTGTTCTAGAGCTCCGAGACATGATCTGGGGAAGGGTACCAAAATATTCCTGCAGCATTGAAGGTCCCCAAGAACACAGTGGCCTCCATCATTCTTAAATGGAAGAAGTTTGGAACCACCAAGACTCTTCTTAGAGCTGACCAAACTGAGCAATCGGGGGAGAGGTGACCAAAAACTGGATGGTCACTCTGACAGAGCTCCAGAGTTCCTCTGTGGAGATGGGAGAACCTTCCAGAAGGACAACCATCTCTGCAGCACTCCACCAATCAGGTCTTTATGGTAGAGTGGCCAAATGGAAGCCATTCCGGACATGACAGCCCACTTGGAGTTTGCCAAAAGCCACCTAAATGACTCTCAGATCATGAGAACCAAGATTCTCTGCTCTGATAAAACCAAGATTGAACTCTTTGGCCTGAATGCCAAGAGTCACATCTGGAGGAAACCTGGCACCATTCCTACAGTGAAGCGTAGTGGTGGCATCATACTGTGGGGATGTTTTTCAGTGGCAAGGACTGGGAGACTAGTCAGGATCAAGGGAAAGATTAACAGAGCAAAGTACGGAGATCCTTGATGAAAACCTGCTCAGGACCTCCGACTGGAGCGAAGGTTCACCTTCCATAGGACAATAACCCTAAGCACACAGCCAAGACAACACAGGAGTCGCTTCGGGACAAGTCTCTGAATGTCCTTGATTGGCCCGGACTTGAACCCGATCAAACATCTCTGGACAGACCTGAAAATAGCTGTGCAGCAACGCTCCCCATCTAACCTGAAAGAGCTTGAGAGTATCTGCAGAGAAGAATGGGAGAAACTCTCCAAATACAGGTGTGCCAAGCTTGTAGTGTCATACCCAAGAAGACTCAAGGCTGTAATCACTGCCAGAAGTGTTTCAACAAAGTACTAAGTCTGAATACTTGTATAAATGTGATATTTCCGTTTTTTTTTCCTTAAATACATTTGCAAACAATTCTAAAACCTGTTTTTCTTTAATTGTGGGGTATTGTGTGTAGATTGATGAGTAAAAGGTTCTGAGGTCATTTGTCTCGGTGCCAGGAGCTGAATTTAGTTCTACTGAGGTCATTTCTCTAGGATGGCTCGGCTGTCCGGCTGTCCACTCCAGGGACTCAGTGCCTGATTGTTATCTTCTTTTATTACTGTCCTGCAGGTATGCCACGTGGAGTTTGACAGGAAGGATATCAACATGAACAAGCTAGTGGCCACTTCGTTGG
Organism: Oncorhynchus nerka; assembly: GCF_034236695.1. Lineage (NCBI taxonomy): Eukaryota > Metazoa > Chordata > Actinopteri > Salmoniformes > Salmonidae > Oncorhynchus > Oncorhynchus nerka. Next base: position 9,820,440 of record NC_088418.1, read on the forward strand.
AGGGGAAATTCCACGTCTTTGACATGAGGACCCAGCACCCCACCAAGGGCTTCGACTCCGTCTCCGAAAAGGTAATTGGCCGAATTAGAAGGCGGAAAAAAGTGTCAAAGGTTATTTTTCATCCCCTGGTGGCGGTGAGTCAGTTGTAGTTACGGATGGGGAGAGAAAATTATTTTGAATGTTTTCACCACTGGATCAGTGTGGCGGCCATGTTTTTCTTACACGCTCATGTCCATGAAGCTGCCTGCCAAAGATCACATAAGGCCTGTGGAGAGTGTGGCTTTTTAATCGTTCCTCCATGAAATGAAAACACACTTGACAAACTTGCGTTAAAGCCCTGGGCCCAGATTCACAAAACCTTAAGAAGAAATGTCTTACTGACATTTTTTTTCCTTAACTAAGTAAGTTATAGATGTGTGAAGAAAGTTAAGCAAAGTTGCTATTCCTGCGGAGCTGTTGGCCGGGGTTGGAGTAGCCAGGAGGAAGGCATGGCCAGCCGTTGAGAAATGCTTATTGAAATGTTCTATTATCATGGATTTATCGATGGTGACAGTGTTTCCTAGCCTCAGTGCAGTGGGCAGCTGGGAGGAGGTGCTCTTGTTCTCCATGGACTTTACAGTTAGAGCTACAGGATGTGAATTTCTGCTTGAAAAAAGCTGGCCTTTGCTTTCCTGACTGACTGCTTGTATTGGTTCCTGACATCCCTGAGCAGTTGCATATCACAGGGACTATTCGATGCTATGGTAGTCCGCCACAGGATGTTTTTGTGCTGGTCAAGGGCAGTCAGGTCTGGAGTGAACCAAGGGCTATATCTGTTCTTAGTTCTGCATTTTTTGACTTTTTTTTTAATTAATTTTTTTCAAGCTCTTTTTTGCTGAAGTTTGTATTGCGCATTCCCTGGTTATCCATTTTGGTTTTGATATAGCTAGTCTGATGGCTATAATATATGAAAAATAACATTTTGGTTTTGATATAGCTAGTCTGATGGCTATAATATATGAAAAATAACATTTTGGTTTTGATATAGCTAGTCTGATGGCTATAATATATGAAAAATAACATTTTGGTTTTGATATAGCTAGTCTGATGGCTATAATATATGAAAAATAACATTTTGGTTTTGATATAGCTAGTCTGATGGCTATAATATATGAAAAATAACATTTTTTTGGTTTTGATATAGAAAAATAACAGTTTTGATGGCTATAATATATGAAAAATAACATTTTGGTTTTGATATAGCTAGTCTGATGGCTATAATGTATGAAAAATAACATTTTGGTTTTGATATAGCTAGTCTGATGGCTATAATGTATGAAAAATAACATTTTGGTTTTGATATAGCTAGTCTGATGGCTATAATGTATGAAAAATAACATTTTGGTTTTGATATAGCTAGTCTGATGGCTATAATGTATGAAAAATAACATTTTGGTTTTGATATAGCTAGTCTGATGGCTATAATATATGAAAAATAACATTTTGGTTTTGATATAGCTAGTCTGATGGCTATAATGTATGAAAAATAACATTTTGGTTTTGATATAGCTAGTCTGATGGCTATAATGTATGAAAAATAACATTTTGGTTTTGATACAGCTAGTCTGATGGCTATAATGTATGAAAAATAACATTTTGGTTTTGATATAGCTAGTCTGATGGCTATAATGTATGAAAAATAACATTTTGGTTTTGATATAGCTAGTCTGATGGCAATAATGTATGAAAAATAACATTTTGGTTTTGATATAGCTAGTCTGATGGCTATAATATATGAAAAATAACATTTTGGTTTTGATATAGCTAGTCTGATGGCTATAATGTATGAAAAATAACATTTTGGTTTTGATATAGCTGGTCTGATGGCTATAATGTATGAAAAATAACATTTTGGTTTTGATATAGCTAGTCTGATGGCTATAATGTATGAAAAATAACATTTTGGTTTTGATATAGCTAGTCTGATGGCTATAATGTATGAAAAATAACATTTTGGTTTTGATATAGCTAGTCTGATGGCTATAATGTATGAAAAATAACATTTTTTTGTTTTTGTGTATAAAGGGTTCACGAGCCAACTGAAAAGATATATTCTCGAGACATAAAGCAGATAAATAAATGGAAATATCAACACTGTTATAGTGGGTCAAATCCTATCATCCCTGTCACATAGGCCTATTTATTGGTTTCAATCACATCACTTATGGCAATGCCACATAAGATATTTACAAAGTTCTTTAAAATATATATATATATTTACAAAGTTCCTAAGAAAACTGAATTCCTAAGACCATTTTGAGGAATTGCACTTACGAACTCTTATGAACTTCTTATTTTATTTTTTTCACAAGAAACTTCTTACAAAGTTATGTTTTGTGAATCCGGCCCATAGTTGTGTCCCAAATGGCACTCTTTCCACTATATAGTGCACTACTTTTGACCAGAGAGAACCTTTTGACCTCTGTGGGTAGCCTTGCGGTTTGACCAGAGCTCTGTGGGTAGCCTTGCGGTTTGACCAGAGCTCTGTGGGTAGCCTTGCGGTTTGACCAGAGCTCTGTGGGTAGCCTTGCGGTTTGACCAGCGCTCTGTGGGTAGCCTTGCGGTTTGACCAGAGCTCTGTGGGTAGCCTTGCGGTTTGACCAGAGCTCTGTGGGTAGCCTTGCGGTTTGACCAGAGCTCTGTGGGTAGCCTTGCGGTTTGACCAGAGCTCTGTGGGTAGCCTTGCGGTTTGACCAGAGCTCTGTGGGTAGCCTTGCGGTTTGACCAGAGCTCTGTGGGTAGCCTTGCGGTTTGACCAGAGCTCTGTGGGTAGCCTTGCGGTTTGACCAGAGCTCTGTGGGTAGCCTTGCGGTTTGACCAGAGCTCTGTTTGGTAGCGTTGCGGTTTGACTAGAGCTCTGTGGGTAGCGTTGGCGGTTTGACCAGAGCTCTATGGGTAGCGTTGCGGTTTGACCAGAGCTCTGTGGGTAGCGTTGCGGTTTGACCAGAGCTCTGTGGGTAGCCTTGCGGTTTGACTAGAGCTCTGTGGGTAGCGTTGCGGTTTGACCAGAGCTCTGTGGGTAGCGTTGCGGTTTGACCAGAGCTCTGTGGGTAGCGTTGCGGTTTGACCAGAGCTCTGTGGGTAGCGTTGCGGTTTGACTAGAGCTCTGTGGGTAGTGTTGCGGTTTGACTAGAGCTCTATGGGTAGCGTTGCGGTTTGACCAGAGCTCTGTGGGTAGCCTTGCGGTTCGAGCGTTGGGCCTGTAACCGAAAGGTTGCTAGTTCGAATCCAGGACCCGACAAGGTGAAAAATCTGTGGATGTGCATTTGAGCAAGACACTTAACCCCAATTGCTCCGGGGTCAAACCCTGACCATGACCCGGCTCTCCAAGGGTGTCTGTCACAGGGATGTGCAATTGTTTTTTTTATATATATATTTTTAGAATTTGCATATACACATGCATATTAATACACACTAGCACATGTATGAAATAGGACAAATATAATACACCCACCAAAGTATTATTTTAACCGTAACCCTTTGGGCCCTGATCAAAAGTAGTGCTCTTTTAGGGATTAGGGTACTATTTGTGACGCGGCCCTGGCTCCGTTCGTCTGGTGTTTTGGGGAGATCAGAGAGGACTTTGCCTCCATACCTCTTTAAAATATTTGGGTTGTTCAATGAGCGATCAACAGTCTGCACATAAATATATCTAATCTCATATTGGATGGGATTTGAAGGTTGGAAGTGTTTTTCAATCCACTCTGATTTGTTGAGTTGTTGTTTGTAGTTTCATGCCTCTTTCCCTAATCAAAGTTGTTGGCTTGTACATCTGCCACCGGCATGGGATATTACTAACCTTTGGCTGAATATATGCTACTAGACCTTTGGCTTGAACTTGCAATCACAGAAATAGAATGACCACCCATTAACTTGAATGCAAATCCCATTCTATGAATTATATTTCTCTGCTTGCAATATCCATTTAAAAAATGTTTAATTCTTCGGGATTGGTGTCCGTTCCACGGGACAGTTGAGCTAACACAGGCTAATGCGATTAGCATGAGGTTGTAAGTAACAAGAGAATTTCCCAGGACATAGACATATCTGATATTGGCAGAAAGCTTAAATTCTTGTTAATCTAACTGCACTGTCCATTTTACAGTAGCTATTACAGTGAAAGAATACCATGATATTGTTTCAGGAGAGTGCACAATTTGGAACATTAGTTATTAATAAACAAATTAGGCACATTTAGGCAGTCTTGATACAAAAGCTTGAACAGAAATGCAATGGTTCATTGGATCAGTCTAAAACTTTGGACATACACTGATGCCATCTAGTGGCCAAAATCTAAATTGCACCTGGGCTGGAATAATGGACTTTCTGATGGTAAAAAAATAAATACAAAATGTTTTTCTTTTTTCTTTGTATTATCTTTTACCAGATCTATTGTGTTATATTCTCCTACATTCCTTTCCCATTTCCATACAGTTCAAAGTGTTTCCTTTCAAATGGTACCAAGAAAATGCATATCCTTGCTTCAGGGCCTGAGCTACAGGCAGTTAGATTTGGGTACGTCATGTTAGGTGAACATTTTAAGAGGGGGCTAATCCTTAAAAGGATTATAGCACATTGTTTTGTATGTAAAATGGATTCTTTCCATTTCATCCCAAGGCCCATAAATCCACGATCTGGCAAGTGAGACATCTGCCCCAGAACAGAGACATCTTTATGACAGCAGGGGGAGCTGGAAACCTTCATCTATGGAAATAGTAAGTCACTTTATCGATTCTCCACTAACTTGGCCAAATGGATTTCAACCCATAACCTCAGAAACATGTCTCTATAATGGTAAACTAACATCAAACATGGTTAGGTAAGAGTCAAAATCAATGCTCTTCACTCCTGGTACAGTGTGTGGTCTGAATCCTAACTTGAGATTAACATGCATAATTGGCATCAGTGTATGATGTACTGTATGTGAAAGTCTGAGTTATGTGCTTTTATCTCAAGTTACATGTAGGATGTATCCCTGAATGAGTCTAGACTAGTGTGTAGATGCATCCTTGATTCCCGCTGCCTTTGTCCTGTTAACAGTGAATACCCGGCTCAGAGAAGTAAGAAGGACTCAGATGAGGTGGACATGGGCGTGGCCGGCACTGTCACCCTGCTGCAGAACGTCACTCTGTCCACCCAGCCAATCGCCAGCCTGGACTGGAGCCCCGACAAGCAGGGTCTGTGCGTCTGCTCTGCCTTTGACCAGTCCGTCCGCGTCCTCATCGTGACCAAGCTCAACCGTGTGTGAGGTGTACGGTGGAGTACCCCCTAGACTCTGATCTTGGGTCAGTTTTGAATCCCCCCCCAGATGGTGAAGGGGGTACATCAGAAGCAGATGTATGATTAGCAAAGTAATGTCAGTAAGGAAGAGGTGAACCCCAGCAGGACTGTGACCCAACTAGCTATCTATCTTCAAGGCCTGCTATTCCAAGTTAAAATGACTAACAGAATACCCAGTTGGCCTCCACGGATGGCAGTGAGAAACGCTCCTCCTTGTAATTCAGTAGAAGCGCTCTCTCATCCTCTCTAGTGTCCCTCTCTCTATCTCCAGTCCCCCTCCCTCTCTCGTCTCATCAAACAGTTTCTATTGAAGTCGGCCCGTCTGTGGAACTCGATATCCTTTGTTTCTCTCTCTTCCAGCCATCCTTTATCCTGTTTAAACCACGTGTAGCCTATGTTTCTAATGGCAGGTTGATACTCTGAACAAAATGCTTTGCTAACTGAAGTTAGCATTTTTTGCTGCTTGATAAAAAAATGCTTGTGGTCATTATCTTTTACGAGGCAAGGTGTGTTTGATTGGCACATGCCTCCAGTTTTGCCTACAAATGTTCTTACTGTGACTTTGTTATAAAAAAAAACCTACTGGGGAGGACTCGTTCCAGATTAAAATGGCCTTTTTGAGAACTAGTACTGTCTTATTGCTTTGGACTTTTAATACTCAAGTCTGTGACCTAAATGTACATGTATAAAGTGTTGTAAAGGTACCGTGGGCTGAAATAAATGCTTGCAGAGATGTTCCATATGCACATTTGTTTACATCCCTGTTGGTGATCATTTCTCATCGGCCAAGATAATCCACCTACCTGACAGGTGTGGCATATGAAGAAGCTAATTAAACAGCATGGTCATTACACAGGTGCAACTTGTGCTGGGGATAATAAAAGGGCACTCTAAAATGTACAGTTTTGTCACACAACACAGTGCTACAGATTAGACTTTGAATGAGTGGGCAATTGGCATGCTGACTGCAAGAATGTCCACCAGAGCTGTTGCCAGAGAATTGAATGTTCATTTCTTGACCATAGAAATGAACATTCTGCAACGTCGTTTTAGAGAATTTTAGAGAATTTGGCAGTACGTCCAACCGGCCTCACAAATGCAGACCATGTGTAACCACGCCAACCCAGGACCTTCACATCCAGCTTCTTCACCTGCAAGATCGTCTGAGACCAGCCACCCGGACAGTTGATGAAACAGTATTTCTTTCTGTTATAAAGCTCTGTTGTGGGGAAAAACTAATCCTGATTGGCTGGGCCTGGCTCCCTAGTTGGTAGGCCTATGCCCACCTGTGGCTCCGCCCCTTCCCAGTTATGTGAAATCCATAGATTATGGTTTAATGAATGCATTTCAATTGACTGATTTCCTTATGAACTAACTCAGTAAAATTGTTGAAATTGTTCCATGTTGCATTTATTTTTTTGTCTAGAACATATTTTGTTGCTGTCTGGACCAGCGGTCCGTATTGACCTTGTTCTGGGTCCGGACCGCGGCCCGTCTGGTGAGTAGGGGTGTACCACAGTGTGCTGACCTGAGTGAGGGCCGCAGGGCCAGCCCAGTCTGGAGGTGCTGCAATACCTCCCTACGCCTCTTCTGTCGCAGCAGCAGATGCCCCACATGAAGGTTGTAGTCCCAGAAGTCTTGGCTCAGCAACCTGGTACCTCAGCAGGGCCCTTTGGATCCAGGTACCTCAGCAGGGCCCTTTGGATCCAGGTACCTCAGCCGGGCCCGTTGGATCCAGGTACCTCAGCAGGGCCCGTTGGATCCAGGTACCTCAGCAGGGCCCGTTGGATCCAGGTACCTCAGCAGGGCCCGTTGGATCCAGGTACCTCAGCAGGGCCCTTTGGATCCAGGTACCTCAGCAGGGCCCTTTGGATCCAGGTACCTCAGCAGGGCCCGTTGGATACAACCCCCCTGATGATTCTGTTCCATGTAATGCATGTGAATGGGGTTGTTCCTCATAGAGCCAGGTCCTGTGATCTCAGTGTCAAGTCTAATCTATCTGTCTAGAATGTCAGTCCCACTGACTAGAAATCATCATGCATGTAGTGTCATTACTTTAACATAAACTCAGCAAAAAAAAGAAACGTCCTCTCACTGTCAATTGCGTTTATTTTCAGCAAATTTAACATGTGTAAATATTTGTATGAACATAAGATTCAACAACTAAGACAATTTCCACAGACTTGACTAACAGGGGGGGTAACAGTCAGTATCTGGTGTGGCCACCAGCTGCATAAAGTACTGTTGTGCATCTCCTTCTCATGGACTGCACCAGATTTGCCAGTTCTTGCTGTGAGAATTTACCTCACTCTTCCACCAAGGCACCTTCAAGTTCACGGACATTCCTGGAGAGAATAGCCCTAGCCCGCACCCTCCGATCCAACAGGTCCCAGACATGCTCAATGGGATTGAGATCCGAGCTCTTTGCTGGCCATGGCAGAACACTGACATTCCTGTCTTGCAGGAAATCACACACAGATGAGCAGTATGGCTGGTGGTATTGTCATGCTGGAGGGTCATGTCAGGATGAGCCTGCAGGAAGTGTACCACATGAGGGAGGAGGATGTCTTTCCCTGTAACGCACAGCGTTGAGATTGCCTGCAATGACAACAAGCTCAGTCCGATGATGCTGTGTCACACCGCCCCAGATAATGACGGCTCCTCCACCTCCAAATCGGTCCCGCTCCAGAGTACAGGCCTCGGTGTAACGCTCATTCCTTCGACGATAAACACGAATCTGACGATCACCTCTGGTGAGACAAAACCGCGACTCGTCAGTGGAGCACTTTTTGTCAGTCCTGTCTGGCGACGTTGTTGCCGGTGATGTCTGGTGAGGACCTGCCTTACAACAGGCCTACAAGCCCTCAGTCCAGCCTCTCTCAGCCTATTGCGGACAGTCTGAGTGCTGATGGAGGGATTGTGTGTTCCTGGTGTAACTCGGGCAACTGTTGTTGCTATCCTGTACCTGTCCCGCAGGTGTGATGTTCGGATGTACTGATCCTGTGCAGGTGTTGTTACACGTGTTCTGCCACTGTGAGGACAATCAGCTGTCCGTCCTGTCTCCCTATAGCGCTGTCTTAGGCGTCTTACAGTACGGACATTGACATTTATTGCCCTGGCCACATCTGCAGTCCTCATGCCTCCTTGCAGCCTGCCTAAGGCCCGTTAACACAGATGATCAGGGACCCTGGGCATCCTTCTTTTGGTGTATTTCAGAGTCAGTAGAAAGGCCTCTTTAGTGTCCTAAGTTTTCATAACTGTGACCTTAATTGCCTACCATTTGTAAGCTGTTAGTGTCTTAACGACCGTTCCACGACAGTTCCACAGGTGCATGTCCATGAATTGTTTATGGTTCATTGAACAAGCATGGGAAACAGTGTTGAAACCCTTTACAATGAATACCTGTGAAGTTATCTGGATTTTTACGAATTATCTTTGAAAAACAGAATCCTGAAAAAGGGACGTTTCTTTTTTCGCTGAGTTTATGTCTTTGTATGTATGGTGTCTCTGATCTTGCCTGCATTCTTGGAGAGGAAGATGAACAGGGTCTGGATGAAGTCTGCCTTGCCCAACTGGCCCCTCACCGTCGCCGTCAGACTGGAAGAGGAAGAAGAAGGGTGGCGGGTAGCCTAGCGGGTTAAGAGTTTTGGGCTTGTAACTAAAAAGGATTGCCGGTTCAAATCCCCGAACCGACTAGGTGAAAAGTCAGTTGTTATGCCCTTCAGCAAGGTACTTAACCCTAATTGCTCTGGATAAGAGCGTCTGCTAAATGACTCAAATGTAAGAAGAAGAAATGCACTGATTCATATACATATTCAAATTATGTTCTGGAATAAAGGGAATAGTTCAAAAATGCTTTGGAATGCTTATGTCTACAATGATGTACCTTCCTATCGCAGGACCTGCGGTAGATTAGCATCCTATCCAGGGGGTGTGCTTGGTACATCAACCTGCCTCACGCTACAGAATCAGGAGATGTGCTCCTGCTGTTCTAGCTCCTCCATTCATACTTATCTGCTGAATAGTGTTGCTTCTCCAGGGCCAACTCCAGGAGGATGTGGAGTCCTGGGTCTTTGGGCTTGATGGCTGAGGTATAGTGGATGGTAGCCTTCTCCAGACCGTCCAGAGGAAACTGACCATCTTCACCTGGTAGTGGTTTCTTTGCAGCATGAAGGCCTGATTCACGCAGTCTCCGCTGAACAGTTTATGTTGATGTGTCTGTTATTGAACTCTGTGAAGCATTTATTTGGGCTGCAACCTGAGGTGCAGTTAACTCTAATGAACTTATCCTCTGCAGCAGAGGTAACTCTGAGTCTTCCTTTCAAATCACATGCGCCGAATACAACAGGTTTAGACCTTACCGTGAAATGCTTACTTACAAGCCCTTTTTTTATTTAAAATTTTACCTTTATTTTACTAGGCAAGTCAGTTAAGAACAAATTCTTATTTTCAATGACGGCCTAGGAACAGTGGGTTAACTGCCTGTTCAGGGGCAGAACGACAGATTTGTACCTTGTCAGCTCGGGGATTCGAACTTGCAACCTTTCGGTTACTAGTCCAACGCTCTAACCACCAGGCTACCCTGCCGCCCCTTAACCAACAATGCAGTTGAAGAAAGATGCACGTTTTTCAAGTGTTCTACTCCGCTAGCCAGCACCTCGCCTAAATAGGTGTGTGTTTCTTTCGCCTCTAGATTAAGAAAATATTTACCAAATAAACTAAAGTAAAAGTTACAATAACAATAACGAGGCTATATACTGGGGGTATCAAGTCGATGTGCAGGGGTACAGTTAGTCAAGGTTATTGTACATGTAGGTAAGGGTTGTAAAGGGGGTAGAAGCCGTTAAGGAGCCTTTTGGTCCTAGACTTGACGCTCAGGTACCGCTTGCCGTGCTGTGTGCACTACCTTCTCTAGCGCCGTACGGTTAGATGCCCAAGCAGTTGCCATACCGGCCAGGATGCTCTCGATGGTGCAGCTGTAGAACTTTTTGAATATCTGGGGACCCATGCCAAATCTTTTCAGTCACCTGAGGAGGAAAAGGTGTTGTCGTGCCCTCTTCACGACTGTCTTGGTGGTGTGTTTGGACCATGATAGTTTGTTGGTGATGTGGACACCAAGGAACTTGAAACTCTCGACCTGCTCCACTACAGCCCTGTTGATGATAATTGGGGCCTGTTCGGCCCGCTTTTTCCTGTAGTTCACGATTAGTTCCTTTGTTTAGTTCACATTGAGGGAGCGGTTGTTGTTCTGGCACCACACTGCCAGGTATCTTACCTCCTCCCTATAGGCTGTCTCATTGTTGTCGGTAATCAGGCCTACCACTGTTGTGTCATCAGCAAACTTAATGATGGTGTTGGAGTCGTGTTTGGCCACGCAGTCGTAGGTGAAAGAGGAGTACAGGAGGGAACTGAGCACGCACCCGAGGGGCCCCAGTGTTGAGAATCAGTGTGGCAGACGTGTTGTTGCCTACCCGTACCTCCTGGGGGCGGCCCATCAGGAAGTCCAGGACCCAGTTGCAGAGGGAGGTGTTTAGTCCCAGAGTCCTTAGCTTAGTGATGAGTTTTGTGGGCACTATAGTGTTGAACGCTGAGCTGAAGTCAATGAACAGCATTCTCACATAAGTGTTCCTTTTGTTCAGGTGGGGAAGGGCAGTGTGGAGTGCAATTAAGATTGCATCATCTGTGGATCTGTTGGGGCGGTATGCGAATTGGAGTGGGTCTAGGGCAGGGCTGCCCAACCCTCTTCCTGGAGATCTACTGTCCTGTAGGTTCAGTCCAACCCTCTTCCTGGAGATCTACTGTCCTGTAGGTTTTCAGTCCAACCCTCTTCCTGGAGATCTACTGTCCTGTAGGTTTTCAGTCCAACCCTAATTTAGCATGTCTGATTCAGCTAGTTAAGGTCCTGTTGAGCAGCTAATAAGAAGAATCAGGTGTGTTAAATTAGGGTTGGACTGAAAACCCACAGGACGGTAGATCACCAGGAAGAGGGTTGGGCAGCTCTGGTCTAGGGTATCCAGGATGATGCTGTAGATATGAGCCATGACCGGTCTTTCAAAGCACATCAGGCTACCGACGTGAGTGCTACGGGGCGGTAATCAGGCCTACCACTGTAGGTTACCTTCGCTTCCTTGGGCACAGGGACTATAGTGGTCTGCTTGAAACATGTAGGTATTACAGACTCGGTCAGGGAGAGGTTGAAAATGTCAATGGAGACACTTACCAGTTGGCCCGCGCATGCTTTGAGTACACGTCCTGATTAATCCGTCTGGCCCCGCAGCTTTGTGAATGTTGACCTGTTTAAAAGTCTTGCTCACATACTATCCACCACTGCGACCTGTATGCTCTCGTTGGCTGGCCCTCGCTACATATCCATTTCCAAACCCACTGGCTCCAGGTCATCTATAAGTCTTTGCTAGGTAAAGCCCCGGCTTATCTCAGCTCACTGGTCACCATAGCAACACCCACCCGTGGCACGCACTCCAGCAGGTATATTTCTCTGGGCATCCCCAAAGCCAACACCTCCTTTGGCCGCCTTTCCTTCCAGTTCTATGCTGCCAATGACTGGAACGAATTGCAAAAGTCACTGAAGCTTGAGACTTACATCTCCCTCACTAACTATAAGCATCAGCTGTCAGAGCAGCTTACTGATTACTGCACCTGTACACAGCCAGTCTGTAAATAACCCACCCAACTACCTCATCCCCACATAATTGTTTTGCTCTTTTGCACCCCAGTATCTCTACTTGCACATCATCATCTGCACATCTATCACTCCAGTGTTAATGCTAAATTGTAATTATTTCACTTACTATGGCCTATTTATTGCCTTTCTACATTTGCACACACTTCATATAGATTTTTCTATTGTGTTATTGACTGTATGTTTGTTTATCCCAGGTGTATCTCTGTTCTGTTGTTTTTGTCACACTGCTTTGCTTTATCTTGGCCAGGTCAGTTGTAAATGAGAACTTGTTCTTAACTGGCCTACCTGGTTAAATAAAGGTGAAATAAAAAAAATAAAAAATCAGCTACCAAGAGCGTTATCACACAGTCATCCGGAACAGCTGGTTTTCTCATGCATGCTTCAGTGTTGCTTGCCTCGAAACAAGCATAAAAGACATTTAGCTCGTCTGGTAGGCTCGCGTCACTGGGCAGCTCGCGGCTGGGTTTCTCTTTGTAGTCTGTAATAGTTTTTAAGCCCTGCCACATCCGACGAGCGTCAGAGCCGGTGTAATAGGATTCAATCTTAATCCTGTATTGACGCTTTGCCTGTTTGATGGTTCGTCTGAGGGCGTAGCAGGATTTCTTAAAAGTGTCCCGCTCCTTGAAAGCGGCAGCTCTAGCCTTTATTGCGGATGTAATCCATGACTTCTGGTTGGGATATGTACGTACGGTCACTGTGAGGACGACGTCATCGATGCACTTATTGATGAAGCCGATGACTGAGGTGGTATAGTCCTCAATGCCATTGGATGAATCCCGGAACATATTCCAGTCTATGCTAGAAAAACAGTCCTGTATCGTAGCGTTCACGTCATCTGACCACTTCCGTATTGAGCGAGTCACAGGAACTTCCTGGTTTAGTTTTTAATATATACTTGGTATTTTGACAAGTAGGGCTATCTTCTGTATACCAACCCTACCTTGTCACAACACAACTGATTGGCTCAAATACATTAAGAAGGATAGAAATTCCACAAATTAACTTTTAACAACCTCATTAATCTGGTTGAGAGAATGCCGAGTGTGCAAAGCTGTCATCAAGGCAAAGGGTGGCTACTTTGAAGAATATCTTGCTAGCTAGCTAGCAAGCAACATTTAACATTAACTAGCTAGCAATTCAATTATCTAACACATAGCTACATGACATTAACTCAGAGCTTTAATATCTAAAACACCTTGGTCAGTCACACTTACCTTGGTCAGTCACACTGCATGTTGCTAAAGCTAAAGACCCTGGCTAGCTAACTAGCTGTGTTAGCGAGCTTGATGAAAACTCTTGCTTGCAGGCTGAAGACTAAAATATCTTCTTCAAATCAATGTATTTATTAAATAATCAAATAAAATGCCATTATTCATTTTTTATTTAACTAGGCTAGTCAGTTGACAGGCAACCCCGGCCAAACCCTAACCCGGACATCGCTGGGCCAATTATGCACCACCCTATGGGACTCCCAATCACGGCCGGTTGTGATACAGCCTGGAATCGAACCAGGGTCTGTAGCGACATCTCTAGCACTGAGAAGCAGTGGATGCCATTATCCATTATCCATCTGAAGAAAATTCTAAATTGCAATGGGCCTCGGCTGTTCTGTCAGTTGACTGTGGGTTGGGGAAACTCCAGGGTAGGATTAGAATACCCCTGTGTTATAGTAACTCTGTAGAGGGCGGTCAGAGTGACAGGACGTTCATACTAGATCTGCTCTTTCAGATCCCTAAATGCCACAGCCATGGGATTCTGCTCGTGTGACCAGCACATATTACATCTGGATGAGGTTTGGAAAGAGACACTCTAATCCATTAGGCCTCATTCAATAGTTGATATCATTATCTAAAGTGCAAAGATTTACCAAAGGTTTCCATACACATTTTGCCGAAACTGTAGCAGTCTGTGAAATCATCTTACCTGAGAATTGCTGCCATCTGCTGATAAAACCTTGATACTGACAACAGTTTCACCAACTTTCAATGGGGAATGTTGGGAATCACTTTCTCCATCCACTTTCTCCATCCATTCTACATTTCGGAAAATGTAGGTTGTAGTTGACCGTGCAATATTTCATGGAGGTATCATAATCGGCTACGACCTCAATCGCAACCCCATTCAAACCTTAATTTAGTTTGATGGAATTTCAACTTACACCACACAGCTGAAAAATAAAAATGTATCGATTTGCAAGAGCATGAAAAACAAATTATGGCTTATGTCCACAGTGTGTAATATTTTACAGCGTTTCCTCCGACGCTCACTGTCTATGTTGGAAACCATAATTTTGCTCTCTGTGCAGCGCTTTGCTAGCACTCAAATGATGTTAATGGTCCTGTTTATTATGCCATTGCCAACTAAATGAATCACATTCTACTAACTTTAATTTTAAAATAGCCAGGATAGCCCCTCACAATATGCACTTTTAGCGATTGAATGTACATTTTGTTTTCTGCAATCCAACACAGTAGAGGGCGCTATTGAGCATCGGTGTAGTGTCGATAGGCGAAACACAAAACATAGAAGAAGAGAATGTTGCCGCTTACGTATTTCCGGTTGGACAACAACGTGTGGAGAAACAGGTAGCTAGCTAGCTTCTCATTATTACATTAACCAGATAATATAATGGATAATATAATAGACAAACTATTCAACAATGAGTAGTTAACGGAGTGTTGCGAGGGGATTTGTCATTGACAGGAATACAGTGTTTTCGCTGAGCCGTAGCTTGCTTAAACGCTAGCTAGCCAGCAATATGCATGGCTATTTTAGCCACATTATCAATGATATTGCTTCGCCTCTTCCTAGTCATCTTGGCTACATCAAAGCAGGTGGTATAGATGCGTGTAAAACAGACGGGTTGGTTTAGATTGTTGTTAACGTGTAAAGTATGTTCCGTCTCCAATGTTTTTTGAAAACAAATAAATTACTAATATATGAGTGTTACATGAATCCTATCAATTTGGATGCAATCAAATTATATTTAAACCAAATAATGTTGCAGGAATGCTAATCTTTTGTTTCTAACAACCAAAATTATTTCAGAACCATCTACGATGGTGAATGTCGAGCCTCTTCTTCTTGTTGAGGTGGAACGACTCATGGTATCATTAGTAGCTAGCTAGCGACCTTGTCTAGTGTCTACAGTACACTCAATACTTTATGTCCCTCTGGATAAGAGCGTCTGCTAAGTGAATAAAATGTACTATGTCTATCTAGCTAATGTTAATTTCTTTCTCAATCTCCCCAGACAACATGGCAGAGGACATCCCTGTGGAAGACTACCCTACTGAGATTGAGGAGCAGCTCACAGGGTTTGAGTCATCAGTCGGTGCTGTCAACAACATGGTGCAGACCATCCTATCCATGCCAAGAAATGAGCTGGTGAAAAAAGTATGTTTTCAGACTGACCGGGTAGAAGGACTTGGTATTGAGTTCCTCTGAAGTCCTGCGGTGTATTCAGCTGATTACCGCTTAAGAACCAAACGGAGCACAAATGAAACGAGGAGAGACCTAGCTGAATTTGTCCAATAGAAACTAGTTTTCGATGCAACACATTTTCCGTTTGTAGTTTAACGGTTTCTGTCGCAAAAAGTTTTTCAACAGTATCGGCGTAATGAATACACCCCTGATTATTGGGGATGTCACTCTGAGTCTGTCACATATTCAAACGAACAGAACAGCAATATTTAGGCCTCTGCTGTTAAACCCTCACCAATTAAGAGGTTTAATTACACTACTGAACTGGCGTGCACATAGCGCCCTGCTCAAATCTACAGCTCCGGGTCATATTGTCAACAAGGCAGGCAGCATAAGGCATGCTTCAGAAACAGGCTACCACATGTATTTTCTATAAAATATATTTGTTTGAATTCTCAAACTACACTGAACAAAGATATAAACGCAACATGTAAAGTGTTGGTCCCATGTTTCATAAACTGAAATAAAAGATCCTAGAAATGTTCCATACATGCAAAAAGCAAATTTCTCTCCAATTTTGTGCACAAATTAGTTTACATCCCTGTTAGTCAGCTTTTCACCTTTGCCAGGATAATCCATCCCCCTGACAGGTGTGGCATATCAACAAGCTGATTAAACAGCATGATCATTACACAGGTACACCTTGTGATGGACAATAAAAGGCCACACTAAAATGTGCAGTTTTGTCACACAACACAATGCCACAGAAGTCTCAAGTTTTGAGGGAGCTTGCAGTTGGCATGCTGACTGCAGGAATATCCACCAGAGCTGTTGCCAAGAGAATTTAATGTTAATTTCTCAACCATAAGCCGCCTCAAACGTCGTTTTAGAGAATTTGGCGTTCAACCTACCTCACAACCGCAAACCACGTGTAACCATGCCCAGGACCTCCACATCCGGCTTCTTCACCTGTAAGATTGTCTGAGACCAGCCACCTGGAAATCTGATGAAACCGAGGAGTATTTCTGTCTGTAATTTAAAGCCCTTTTGTGTGGAAAAACTCTGACTGGGCCTGGCTCCCAAGTGGGTGGGCCTATGCCATGGTTCCACCTCTGCCCAGTTATGTGAAATCCATAGATTAGGGCCTAAGGAATTCATTTCGACTGACTGATTTCCTTATATGAACTGTAAAATTGTTAATTGTTGCATGTTGTATTATTTTTGTTCAGTATAGTTTTGCTTCAGAAGGCAGATAAATCATGTGTGTTTTCTATCAAACACTTATTCATGTGAAAACAGGGAATACTAACTCATTACTGCTTGACAATAGGCTACATCGGTTTTGAGCCAATTTCACCAGTGGCTCTCAGCTCATGCCTGGGGTGCAGCCTGGTAACAAAACGAATACAAATCACTTTTAACTCTAACTCTGCCTAGCTATCGAACTGGGCGAGCTAAAACAAACCCTCTCAATGTGTCTCTCTTAATAGCTGGATCCTCTGGAACAAGCCAAGCTGGACCTAATGTCTGCATATAGCCTCAACTCTCTTTTCTGGAGTAAGTGTGCTTTGTTTTCCTGCAGATCCAAGTTAATATTATAAAATGATATCCAGTCTGCACATTTTTGGGGGGGAGGTGTAAAGATGTTGAAATGATTTGTCACCACAACACTCCCCATGTTAAATTACTGTGTCATTCTTCTTGTTTACAGTGTACTTGGTCACACAAGGAATAAACCCAAAAGAACATGCAATCAAACAGGAGTTGGTAAGATATTACATTTTTACCCTGAAGAGAATTCCACTCCTCCCAATCCTATTTTGTTCAGTCAATTGTCAACTTACATAACCTGCATTCAAAACCCCACATACACAGCGTACAAAACATTAGGAACACCTGCTCTTTCCACGACAGAGCACGTTTACATACACACTAATAATTCAATATTAAATTATGGCAGAAGGCCGAGTATGGCGTAACATTAGCCATGTAAACACCTTACTCTGCTTATCTGTCATGGAAACAGCAGGCGTTCCTAATGTTTTGTACACTGTATGTATGGTTATAATGGAAGTAAGCATACGCCGATTTAAACGTGTTTTTCGGCATTTATCAAATGTCCCATCAGTAGCCTGATTTCAGATGTCCATGTAAACATGATTGTTAAGGAAATCGTTCTTCTTGCAGAGCATGTAAACATGATTGTTAAGGAAATCGTTCTTCTTGCAGAGCATGTAAACATGATTGTTAAGGAAATCGTTCTTCTTGCAGAGCATGTAAACATTTTAAACAAGCTTATTATATTAAGCTGACTACCCACAATAATCATATTGTTTGCATGTAACGTTGGTCAGGTGAATCCAGGGGTCAGCTATAATCCCTTATTGATGACACTTGTTGAATCCACTTCAATCACTGTAGATGAAGGGGAGGAGACAGGTCAAAGAAGGATTTTTCAGCCTTGAGACAATTGAGACGTGGGTTGTGTATGTGTCCCATTGAGGGTGAATGGACAAGAGTGGCTTTGAACGGGGTGTGGTAGTAGGTGCCAGGTGCACCGGTTTGTGTCAAGAACTGTAACGCTGCTGGTTTTTCACGCTCAACAGTTTCCGTGTGTATCAAGAATGATCCACCACACAAAGGACATTCAGCCAACTTGACATAATAGTGGGAAGCACAGGAGTCAACATGGGTCAGCATCCCTGTGGAACGCTTTCGACACCTTGTGGAGTCCATGTCCTGACCTATTGAGGGCAAAAGGGGTGTAACTCAATATTAGGAAGGTGCTCCTAATATTTTTTCCACTCGGTGCCTACTGTAGATAGAAATAAAAAAATATTATGTCACCTAAATCCTTTATTTTCTTGTCACCTGACTAGGAGAGGATCAGGACGTATATGAACCGTGTGAAGGAGATCACTGACAGGAGGAAAGCAGCCCGTCTGGACAAAGCAGCGGCGTCTCGCTTCCTCAGGAACGCATTGTGGACACTTGAGGAAGGGAGGTCAAAGGACACGCCGGGTGGTGACCCTCAGGACACGCCGGGACGTGCCCCCCAGCACACACCAGGTCGCGGCCAGCACAGGCCAGATCGCGGCCAACGCACGCCAGGTCGCGGCCAGCACAGGCCAGATCGCGGCCAACGCACGCCAGGTCGCGGCCAGCACACGCCAGGTCGCGGTCAACGCACGCCAGGTCGCGGCCAACACACGCCAGGTCGCGGCCAGCAGAAAAGCTTTGATGGCCATCAGTCAAAAGGACCCAAACTCAGCTGAGAGGAGGTGGAGCAACACCAGGGGCTGGTTCCTCGCTGGCCTCTACCACGTTTCCTCGGCCCCCTTTTTCTATGTGCACCTGTCTGAAAGTACCTGATAGGTACAAGCAGCGCCATATCACTTGTTACCATGGACACGTGACTCATGAGCCACTGGTGTTTTTGTAATGCGCGCAGACACACACACACTTTTTTTTGTGCAGAAATAGAAGTTCATCAAATTGTTTTAGTTTATTTTCACTCTTCAAACCATTTTTAAAGAAGTCATTGTCATAACATCCGACAAAATGTCTGGATGATCTTGATGTTCTACCAGCCCTATTATCTTAGACGAGAACGATACTTTTTATATGCATCTGTATAATTTAGACATCAAAACTTAGTTTTTTTTGCTTCCTGTGATTATGGTTTTGGATCCATCTTGTTTCAACTATAAAGTCTTTATTGATGCTGTTCATTGTTCATTCTGGTAACACCCTACATAGCATCCTCCGTCTGTAGGGCCCTACTATGATTAAAGAATGCCACTCGGGAAACCGTCAATTGTAGATCCGACATGTCTCTCGTGTTTAGAAAGTATTCCGCCTGGTAAACACTGTCCTGTGTCTGTATTGGATCTCTCTTGTTTCAACTATAAAGTATTTTATTGATGCACGGGTACTGTTCATTCTGGTAACACCTTACATAGCATCCTCCTTCGGTAGGGCCCTCTGGGGCATCTTTATTTACATTTACATTTAAGTCATTTAGCAGACGCTCTTATCCAGAGCGACTTACAAATTGGTGCGTTCACCTTAAGACATCCATTTATCCATCCAAATGGTACCCTTTTCTCGACAGAGTGTGTCACTTTTTGATCGGAGCCCTATGGGGCAACAGGGTACCATTTTAGACACTACCTCAGTCTTCATTTATTACATTCTGCAACCAATCAGTTTGTCCCTATAATCAAGCTCAGGAAGTAAGGACGGACGTACTGTACGCTGGTTCCCCAGGAATGAGGGATCATTCCACATCTTTGCTCTTCTCATTGTCTTTGGTCCAGGGACATTTGTTTAGTAGAGTTCTGCATCTCTTTTCCACTGAAGTGTTGATTCTACGCCGTTCAAAGAAGTATCACAGGGGTCTAAGAGGTGCTAGAGGCTAAAGACCCTGGCATCCGTTATCCATCTGTTATCCATCTGGCGCAGGGGTCTAAGAGGTGCTATAGGCTAAAGACCCTGGCATCCGTTATCCATCCGTTATCCATCTGGCGCAGGGGTCTAAGAGGTGCTAGAGGCGTCACTGAAGACCCTGGCATCCGTTATCCATCTGGCGCAGGGGTCTAAGAGGTGCTAGAGGCTAAAGACCCTGGCATCCGTTATCCATCTGGCGCAGGGGTCTAAGAGGTGCTAGAGGCTAAAGACCCTAGCATCCGTTATCCATCTGGCGCAGGGGTCTAAGAGGTGCTAGAGGCTAAAGACCCTGGCATCCGTTATCCATCTGTTATCCATCTGGCGCAGGGGTCTAAGAGGTGCTAGAGGCTAAAGACCCTGGCATCCGTTATCCATCTGTTATCCATCTGGCGCAGGGGTCTAAGAGGTGCTAGAGGCTGAAGACCCTGGCATCCGTTATCCATCTGTTATCCATCTGGCGCAGGGGTCTAAGAGGTGCTAGAGGCTGAAGACCCTGGCATCCGTTATCCATCTGTTATCCATCTGGCGCAGGGGTCTAAGAGGTGCTAGAGGCTGAAGACCCTGGCATCCGTTATCCATCTGTTATCCATCTGGCGCAGGGGTCTAAGAGGTGCTAGAGGCGTCACTGAAGACCCTGGCATCCGTTATCCATCTGGCGCAGGGGTCTAAGAGGTGCTAGAGGCGTCACTGAAGACCCTGGCATCCGTTATCCATCTGGCGCAGGGGTCTAAGAGGTGCTAGAGGCGTCACTGAAGACCCTGGCATCCGTTATCCATCTGGCGCAGGGGTCTAAGAGGTGCTAGAGGCGTCACTGAAGACCCTGGCATCCGTTATCCATCTGGCGCAGGGGTCTAAGAGGTGCTAGAGGCTAAAGACCCTGGCATCAGTTATCCATCTGGCGCAGGGGTCTAAGGCACTGCATCTCAGTGCTAGAGGCGTCACTGAAGACCCTGGCATCCGTTATCCATCTGGCGCAGGGGTCTAAGGCACTGCATCTCAGTGCTAGAGGCGTCACTAAAGACCCTGGCATCCGTTATCCATCTGGCGCAGGGGTCTAAGGCACTACATCTCAGTGCTAGAGGTGTTGCTACAGACTGGTTCGATTCAAGCTGTATCACAACCGGCCGTGATTGGGAGTCCCATGGGGCGACTCACAAATGTGCCCAGCGTCGTCCGGGTTTGGCCGTCATTGTAAATAAGAATTTGTTCGTAACTGACTCTGACTTGCCAGAGACGTGAGAATGGCTGGCTAGAGTCCATACAGTCAGTCATGAGAATGGCTGGCTAGAGTCCATACAGTCAGTCATGAGAATGGCTGGCTAGAGTCCATACAGTCAGTCATGAGAATGGCTGGCTAGAGTCCATACAGTCAGAGACATGAGAATGGCTGGCTAGAGTCCATACAGTCAGAGACATGAGAATGGCTGGCTAGAGTCCATACGGTCAGAGACATGGGAATGGCTGGCTAGAGTCCATACAGTCAGTCATGAGAATGGCTGGCTAGAGTCCATACAGTCAGTCATGAGAATGGCTGGCTAGAGTCCATACAGTCAGAGACATGAGAATGGCTGGCTAGAGTCCATACAGTCAGTCATGAGAATGGCTGGCTAGAGTCCATACAGTCAGAGACAGGAGAATGGCTGGCTAAAGTCCATACAGTCAGAGACATGGGAATGGCTAGCTAGAGTCCATACAGTCAGAGACATGAGAATGGCTGGCTAGAGTCCATACAGTCAGAGACAATGGAATGGCTGGGTGGTAGCCTGTTAGTGACAGGCTAAGGTTCAGGGCAGGGTACTGGGTTGTTGCCTGCTACTGACAGGCTAAGGTTCAGGGCAGGGTACTGGGTGGTTGCCTGCTAGTGACAGGCTAACGACATTAATTATTAATTATTTTGTTGATTTCACGCTTTTTTTTTTTATCGATACCAATAGCACCTCACTTACTCCGCTCTACTCAGCCGGTCTCCCTCTTCCTGGTCTCTACCTCCACCCTGTATGATCCTGACAAGCCATCTTCTTTCCCCTCCATCAGGATGAAGAACAAAAAGAATATGAGAGGTTTTTTTCTTTTCTTGTCTGTGCTTATATCACCATTTTTTTGACTTGGCCCTGTATCCCCAAAATTGTTAGAACCTTCGTAGGAGCATCGTTATAACCCAGGCTGTTTACAAAAACCCTCGTTACTAATGTTTCTCTTGAAAATAATTGGGTATATCAATAAAATGACAAATGTATTTATAAACCACTTTGTACATCAGCAGATGTGACAGTGCTTTTCAGATACCCAGCTGAAAACCCCAAACAGCAAGCAATGCAGATCCAGGACAAACTCCCTAGAAGGCAGGAACCTAGATGACACGCAGCATAAGATAACCATGAAGGTTATAGTAGAGGGGGTCAGATAATAACCATGAAGGTTATAGTAGAGGGGGTCAGATAATAACCATGAAGGTTATAGTAGAGCGGGTCAGATAATAACCATGAAGGTTATAGTAGAGGGGGTCAGATAATAACCACGAAGGTTATAGTAGAGGGGGTCAGATAATAACCATGGAGCTTATAGTAGAGGGGGTCAGATAACCATGAAGGTTATAGTAGAGCGGGTCAGATAATAACCATGAAGGTTATAGTAGAGGGGGTCAGATAACCATGAAGGTTATAGTGGAGGGGGTCAGATAATTAACCATGAAGGTTATAGTAGAGGGGGTCAGATAATAACCACGAAGGTTATAGTAGAGGGGGTCAGATAATAACCATGAAGGTTATAGTAGAGGGGGCCAGATAATAACCATGATGGTTATAGTAGAGGGGGTCAGACAATAACCATGAAGATTATAGTGGAGGGGGTCAGAAAATAACCATGAAGGTTATAGTAGAGGGGGCCATATAATAACCATGAAGGTTATAGTAGAGGGTCAGATAATAACCATGAAGGTTATAGTATAGGGGGTCAGATATTAACCATGAAGGTTATAGTAGAGAGGGTCAGATAATAACCATGAAGGTTATAGTAGAGGGGGTCAGATAATAACCATGAAGGTTAGGGTAGAGGGGGTCAGATAATAACCATGAAGGTTATAGTAGAAGGGGTCAGATAATAACCATGAAGGTTATAGTAGAGGGTCAGATAATAACCATGAAGGTTATAGTAGAGGGGGTCAGATAATAACCATGAAGGTTATAGTAGGGGGTCAGACAATAACCATGAATGTTATAGTAGAGGGTCAGATAATAACCATGAAGGTTATAGTAGAGGGTCAGATATCCATGGAGGGTATAGTAGAGGGTCAGATAATAACCATGAAGGTTATAGTAGAGGGGGTCAGATATTAACCATGAAGGTTATAGTAGAGGGGGTACATTCACTGTAGAGGATGTGCTACGGAGTGGAAAATATATAACACAGTCATTCAGTAGCAGAGCGCAAATTGGAAGTTGCATATATTATAGTGGCAAGTCACCACTATAGTAAGTGTTGATTGGGCAATGCAGCTTTGGGGTAGGAAAGTTCTTCTTACATTCAGTACCAATCAAAAGTGTGGACACACCTACTCATTAATAACACATATGGAATCATGCAGTAACCAAAAAAAGTGTTAAACAAATCCAACTATATGTTATAGTTGAGATTCTTCAAAGTAGCCACTGTTTGCCTTGATGGCAGCTTTGCACACTCTTGGCATTCTCTCAACCAGCTTCATGAGGTAGTCACCTGGAATGCATTTCAATTAACAGGTGTGCCTTGTTAAAAGTTATTTATGGCAATTTTCTTCCTTCTTAATGCGTTTGAGGCACATCAATAGCATGTGTTATAATCTGATTGCTGTTATACTTTAGTGTGTATGTGAAATTTAGGGTAGGGCTGCCAATTTTGCATTTCCTTAATTTTGGGGCTATTGCCAACACTAACTGTCACGTAAAACGTAGGTTCTGCATTTAATATATACAACAATGTGCGATTAACATACAGTTAATGTACAGTTCTAGGATGTTAGTGCACTGTCTGGCAATTTACATTTAGTTTAATTTAACCTTTATTTAACTTGGCAAGTCAGTTAATAAGAACCAATTCTAATTCACAATGAAGGCCTACCCACAGCCAAACCCTAACGATGCTGGGCCAATTTTGCGCCGCCCTATGGGACTCCGAATCACGGCCTGTCGTGATACAGCCTGGAATCAAACCAGAGTCTGTAGAGGCACCTCTTACACTGAGATGCAGTGGCCTTAGACTGCTGCGCCACTCGATAGACCAATGTATAGTCCAGAAAAAATAAGATCAGTCTTTACTGGTATCCTAGAGAGGCAATATTGAAAATATTAAAGATCATCTGAACCTTGTCTGAACGTCTTTATCTGCTGACCTTTGTGGCCCTGGGTCTAACTAGACGGCAATGTGCTGCATGGAACAGAAGGGGTCCGTCCACCTATTTCTCCACAGACAACGTGGCTCTGTGCTGCGTAGCTTATAGCACCAGATGACAAAGGCTTAGTCAGATAATCCTCGTCGCCATCTGCCCCATGGCCGCCCCACTCAGAACCTCCCAAATTCAAACCTCAAAAACAGGGCACTGGCAACAGATGCTAACATGTGTAACTAGCAGGTGCTTCATTAGGAAAACAGACCGGCGTACACCTGCTGCGGCAGCTGCTCGGGTTGCGTTTTAAACGGTAGCATATACTATTTATCAGGATACGTACAGTATGATACGTACCGATTTAGATCGTCATTTGTAACATATAGAAATGGTAGGCTGGAGATGGTTGGAACAGAAGGCAACGCTAGATGAGATGGGAAAGCTTCACATGTGCTGACGATCGCTGTGGATATCTGTTGCCTTTACGTTGTTCTGTTTCAGACAGGCTCACCAGTAGTGGGTGCCAGTGTCTTTTCTTGAATCCAAATCAACACATGGCATTCAATACTGTTCATTTTGTATTTTTGAAGCATCAAAAACATTTGCATACAGTAGATTACATTGTTGTTCTTAAACAGAGAATTGACCATCAAGTGGAGGTGGGCATATAACCTTTTCAAGGATCATGTCTACATAGCCTTAGTCAGGATCAGTGAGGTCTCGAGTGTAATGACTGTTAAGCCAATTTACGTTTCCCAGCCAGAAAATAAATCGTCACTCAAACAGAAAGGGGAACTAACAGAGAATCACGGACAACAACCAAAACTAAACAGGTGAGGTTTTTAGGAGGGGTTCTGAAATACACTCATGGAGGTGTCCACTGAAAGTTCACCTAGCAACAACAACTGCAACCGAAGACAACCACCGCGAGCGACCACGACATTTCCCCAAGAACAGGGAAACAAAAGAAAAACCCACACCAAAGTAAAAGACAGGAAACGAACCAAAGTAAAAGACAGGAAACGAACCAAAATAAAAAGACAGGAAACGAACCAAAATAAAAGACAGGAAACGAACCAAAGTAAAAGACAGGAAACGAACCAAAGTAAAAGACAGGAAACGAACCAAAATAAAAGACAGGAAACGAACCAAAATAAAAGACAGGAAACGAACCAAAGTAAAAGACAGGAAACGAACCAAAGTAAAAGACAGGAAACGAACCAAAGTAAAAGACAGGAAACGAACCAAAGTAAAAGACAGGAAACGAACCAAAATAAAAAGACAGGAAACGAACCAAAGTAAAAGACAGAAACGAACCAAAATAAAAGACAGGAAACGAACCAAAGTAAAAGACAGGAAACGAACCAAAATAAAAGACAGGAAACGAACCAAAGTAAAAGACAGGAAACGAACCAAAGTAAAAGACAGGAAACGAACCAAAGTAAAAGACAGGAAACGAACCAAAGTAAAAGACAGGAAACGAACCAAAATAAAAGACAGGAAACGAACCAAAGTAAAAGACAGGAAACGAACCAAAGTAAAAGACAGGAAACGAACCAAAATAAAAGACAGGAAACGAACCAAAGTAAAAGACAGGAAACGAACCAAAGTAAAAGACAGGAAACGAACCAAAGTAAAAGACAGGAAACGAACCAAAATAAAAGACAGGAAACGAACCAAAGTAAAAGACAGGAAACGAACCAAAATAAAAGTAGAGCTAAACTAAAGGAGGGAAATCAGATAAAATGATTGTTTGTGTAAAAATCAAAAATAGGGCTCACCCACTAAAAGGTGTTAACCATCCACATCTCTCCAGACAACAGGAGGACCGGGCCAGCCACTCTTAAATGTCACCTGGGTCAACACAGGTGTAACACCTTCCCACTAACAAGATGCCAAACCAGCACAGGTGAAACACCTTCCCACTAACAAGATGCCAAACCAGCACAGGTGAAACACCTCCCCACTAACAAGATGCCAAACCAGCACAGGTGAAACACCTCCCCACTAACAAGATGCCAAACCAGCACAGGTGAAACACCTCCCCACTAACAAGATGCCAAACCAGCACAGGTGAAACACCTCCCCACTAACAAGATGCCAAACCAGCACAGGTGAAACACCTCCCCACTAACAAGATACCAAACCAGCACAGGTGAAACACCTCCCCACTAACAAGATACCAAACCAGCACAGGTGAAACACCTCCCCACTAACAAGATACCAAACCAGCACAGGTGAAACACCTCCCCATTAACAAGATGCCAAACCAGCACAGGTGAAACACCTCCCCACTAACAAGATGCCAAACCAGCACAGGTGTAACACCTCCCCACTAACAAGATGCCAAACCAGCACAGGTGTAACACCTCCCCACTAACAAGATGCCAAACCAGCACAGGTGTAACACCTCCCCACTAACAAGATACCAACCCAGCACAGGTGAAACACCTCCCCACTAACAAGATACCAAACCAGCACAGGTGTAACACCTCCCCACTAACAAGATACCAAACCAGCACAGGTGAAACACCTCCCCACTAACAAGATACCAAACCAGCACAGGTGAAACACCTCCCCACTAACAAGATACCAAACCAGCACAGGTGTAACACCTCCCCACTAACAAGATACCAAACCAGCACAGGTGAAACACCTCCCCACTAACAAGATACCAAACCAGCACAGGTGAAACACCTCCCCACTAACAAGATACCAAACCAGCACAGGTGAAACCCCTCCCCATTAACAAGATACCAAACCAGCACAGGTGAAACACCTCCCCACTAACAAGATACCAAACCAGCACAGGTGAAACACCTCCCCATTAACAAGATGCCAAACCAGCACAGGTGAAACACCTCCCCACTAACAAGATGCCAAACCAGCACAGGTGTAACACCTCCCCACTAACAAGATGCCAAACCAGCACAGGTGTAACACCTCCCCACTAACAAGATGCCAAACCAGCACAGGTGTAACACCTCCCCACTAACAATATACCAAACCAGCACAGGTGAAACACCTCCCCACTAACAAGATACCAAACCAGCACAGGTGAAACACCTCCCCATTAACAAGATACCAAACCAGCACAGGTGAAACACCTCCCCACTAACAAGATACCAAACCAGCACAGGTGAAACACCTCCCCATTAACAAGATGCCAAACCAGCACAGGTGAAACACCTCCCACTAACAAGATGCCAAACCAGCACAGGTGTAACACCTCCCCACTAACAAGATGCCAAACCAGCACAGGTGTAACACCTCCCCACTAACAAGATGCCAAACCAGCACAGGTGTAACACCTCCCCACTAACAAGATACCAAACCAGCACAGGTGAAACACCTCCCCACTAACAAGATACCAAACCAGCACAGGTGAAACACCTCCCCACTAACAAGATACCAAACCAGCACAGGTGTAACACCTCCCCACTAACAAGATACCAAACCAGCACAGGTGAAACACTCCCAACTAACAAGATGCCAAACCAGCACAGGTGAAACACCTCCCCACTAACAAGATGCCAAACCAGCACAGGTGAAACACCTCCCCACTAACAAGATGCCAAACCAGCACAGGTGAAACACCTCCCCACTAACAAGATGCCAAACCAGCACAGGTGAAACACCTCCCCACTAACAAGATGCCAAACCAGCACAGGTGAAACACCTCCCCACTAACAAGATGCCAAACCAGCACAGGTGAAACACCTCCCCACTAACAAGATACCAAACCAGCACAGGTGAAACACCTCCCCACTAACAAGATGCCAAACCAGCACAGGTGAAACACCTCCCCACTAACAAGATACCAAACCAGCACAGGTGAAACACCTCCCCACTAACAAGATGCCAAACCAGCACAGGTGAAACACCTCCCCACTAACAAGATGCCAAACCAGCACAGGTGAAACACCTCCCCACTAACAAGATGCCAAACCAGCACAGGTGAAACACCTCCCCACTAACAAGATGCCAAACCAGCACAGGTGAAACACCTCCCCACTAACAAGATGCCAAACCAGCACAGGTGAAACACCTCCCCATTAACAAGATGCCAAACCAGCACAGGTGAAACACCTCCCCACTAACAAGATGCCAAACCAGCACAGGTGAAACACCTCCCCATTAACAAGATGCCAAACCAGCACAGGTGAAACACCTCCCCACTAACAAGATACCAAACCAGCACAGGTGAAACACCTCCCCACTAACAAGATACCAAACCAGCACAGGTGAAACACCTCCCCACTAACAAGATGCCAAACCAGCACAGGTGAAACACCTCCCCACTAACAAGATGCCAAACCAGCACAGGTGAAACACCTCCCCACTAACAAGATGCCAAACCAGCACAGGTGAAACACCTCCCCACTAACAAGATGCCAAACCAGCACAGGTGAAACACCTCCCCACTAACAAGATACCAAACCAGCACAGGTGAAACACTTGTTGGGAACATTTAAAGAAACGCATAAAACAAAAATCAAAGGAAAGTTAATACACCACTGAGTTATAATTTCAGTGTTGAAATATAATACTAAATATCTGTATCCCTTTAATTGATGAAGAAAAAGCTCCTGGTAACTGCATATATTTTGGGAAGAACGTTGCAGGTGTCTGACTGGCTGCCTCCTGTACTCTGTGTGATCGTGTCATAGAACATCACATCATATTTTTAAACGTGTGAAGAGAGGAAAGGCACATGACTGCACGTCTGAGTGAGTCTCTACAGTAAATATATATATATATTTATATACAGCGCATTGGGAAAGTATCCAGACCCTTTGACTTTTTCCACAATTTGTGACGTTACAGCTTTATTCTAAAATGGGATTAAATAAATACAAAATCCTCATTAATCTACATACAATACCCCATAATGACATCACAATACCCCATAATGACATCACAATACCCCATAATGACATCACAATACCCCATAATGACATCACAATACCCCATAATGACATCACAATACCCCATAATGACATCACAATACCCCATAATGACATCACAATACCCCATAATGACAAAGCCAAAACAAGTTTTCATAATTCTTTTTCAAATGTATTACAAATAAAAAAACAGAAAGACCTTATTGACATAAGTATTCAGACCCTTTGCTTTGAGACTCGACATTGAGCTCAGGTACATCCTGTTTCCATCCTTGAGATGTTTCTACAACTTGATTGGAGTCCACCTGTGGTAAATTCAATTGATTGGACATGATTTAGAAAGGCACACACCTGTCTATATAAGGTCCCACAGTTGACAGTGAATGTCAGAGCAAAAACCATGCCATGACGACTCTTCAACCATGAGAAACAAGAGTCTCTGAGATATAACTCTTTGGCGTGAATGCCAAGTGTCACATCTGAAGGCAACCAGGCACCGCTCATCACCTGGCCAATACCATCCCTACGGTGACGCATGGTGGTGGCAGCATCATGCTGTGGGGATGTTTTTCAGTGGCAGGGGAGACTAGTCAGGATTGGGGGAAAGATGAACTGAGTACAGAGAGATCCTTGATTAAAAACCTGATTCAGGGCGCTCGGGACCTCAGACTGGGGCGAAGGTTCACTTTCCAACAGGACAACGACCCTACGCACACAGCCTAGACAACGCAGGAGTGGCTTCAGCCTTCTACCTCCAAGCCATAAGACTCCTGAACATCTAATCAAATGGCTACCCAGACTACTTGCATTGCCCCCCTTTCTACACTGCTACTGTCTATTATCTATGCATAGTCACCTTAATAGCTTTACCTACATGTACATATTACCTCGACTAACCGGTGCCCCTGCACATTGACTCTGTACCTGTACCCCCTGTATATAGTCTCCACATTGACTCTGTACCTGTACCCCCTGTATATAGCCTCCACATTGACTCTGTACCGGTACCCCCTGTATATAGCCTCCACATTGACTCTGTACCTGTACCCCCTGTATATAGTCTCCACATTGACTCTGTACCTGTACCCCCTGTATATAGCCTCCACATTGACTCTGTACCTGTACCCCCTGTATATAGCCTCCACATTGACTCTGTACCGGTACCCCCTGTATATAGCCTCCACATTGACTCTGTACCTGTACCCCCTGTATATAGTCTCCACATTGACTCTGTACCTGTACCCCCTGTATATAGCCTCCACATTGACTCTGTACCTGTACCCCCTGTATATAGCCTCCACATTGACTCTGTACCGATAACCCCTGTATATAGCCTCCACATTGACTCTGTACCTGTACCCCCTGTATATAGCCTCCACATTGACTCTGTACCTGTACCCCCTGTATATAGCCTCCACATTGACTCTGTACCGATAACCCCTGTATATAGCCTCCACATTGACTCTGTACCGATAACCCCTGTATATAGCCTCCACATTGACTCTGTACCGGTACCCCCTGTATATAGTCTCCACATTGACTCTGTACCTGTACCCCCTGTATATAGTCTCCACATTGACTCTGTACCTGTACCCCCTGTATATAGCCTCCACATTGACTCTGTACCTGTACCCCCTGTATATAGCCTCCACATTGACTCTGTACCGGTACCCCCTGTATATAGTCTCCACATTGACTCTGTACCTGTACCCCCTGTATATAGTCTCCACATTGACTCTGTACCTGTACCCCCTGTATATAGTCTCCACATTGACTCTGTACCTGTACCCCCTGTATATAGCCTCCACATTGACTCTGTACCTGTACCCCCTGTATATAGTCTCCACATTGACTCTGTACCTGTACCCCCTGTATATAGCCTCCACATTGACTCTGTACCTGTACCCCCTGTATATAGTCTCCACATTGACTCTGTACCTGTACTCCCTGTATATAGCCTCCACATTGACTCTGTACCTGTACCCCCTGTATATAGTCTCCACATTGACTCTGTACCTGTACCCCCTGTATATAGCCTCCACATTGACTCTGTACCTGTACCCCCTGTATATAGTCTCCACATTGACTCTGTACCTGTACTCCCTGTATATAGCCTCCACATTGACTCTGTACCTGTACCCCCTGTATATAGCCTCCACATTGACTCTGTACCTGTACTCCCTGTATATAGTCTCCACATTGACTCTGTACCTGTACTCCCTGTATATAGCCTCCACATTGACTCTGTACCTGTACCCCCTGTATATAGTCTCCACATTGACTCTGTACCTGTACCCCCTGTATATAGCCTCCACATTGACTCTGTACCTGTACCCCTGTATATAGCCTCCACATTGACTCTGTACCTGTACCCCCTGTATATAGCCTCCACATTGACTCTGTACCTGTACCCCCTGTATATAGCCTCCACATTGACTCTGTACCTGTACCCCCTGTATATAGCCTCCACATTGACTCTGTACCTGTACCCCTGTATATAGCCTCCACATTGACTCTGTACCTGTACCCCCTGTATATAGCCTCCACATTGACTCTGTACCTGTACCCCCTGTATATAGTCTCCACATTGACTCTGTACCTGTACCCCCTGTATATAGTCTCCACATTGACTCTGTACCTGTACCCCCTGTATATAGTCTCCACATTGACTCTGTACTGGTACCCCCTGTATATAGCCTCCACATTGACTCTGTACCTGTACCCCCTGTATATAGTCTCCACATTGACTCTGTACCTGTACCCCCTGTATATAGTCTCCACATTGACTCTGTACTGGTACCCCCTGTATATAGTCTCCACATTGACTCTGTACCGGTACCCCCTGTATATAGCCTCCACATTGACTCTGTACCGGTACCCCTGTATATAGCCTCCACATTGACTCTGTACCTGTACCCCTGTATATAGTCTCCACATTGACTCTGTACCTGTACCCCCTGTATATAGCCTCCACATTGACTCTGTACCTGTACCCCTGTATATAGCCTCCACATTGACTCTGTACCTGTACCCCCTGTATATAGCCTCCACATTGACTCTGTACCTGTACCCCTGTATGTAGTCTCCACATTGACTCTGTACCTGTACCCCCTGTATATAGTCTCCACATTGACTCTGCACCGGTACCCCCTGTATATAGCCTCCACATTGACTCTGTACCTGTACCCCCTGTATATAGTCTCCACATTGACTCTGTACCTGTACCCCCTGTATATAGTCTCCACATTGACTCTGTACCTGTACCCCTGTATATAGCCTCCACATTGACTCTGTACCGGTACCCCCTGTATATAGTCTCCACATTGACTCTGTACCAGTACCCCCCTGTATATAGCCTCCACATTGACTCTGTACCTGTACCCCCTGTATGTAGTCTCCACATTGACTCTGTACCTGTACCCCCTGTATATAGCCTCCACATTGACTCTGTACTGGTACCCCCTGTATATAGCCTCCACATTGACTCTGTACCGGTACCCCCTGTATATAGCCTCCACATTGACTCTGTACCTGTACCCCCTGTATATAGTCTCCACATTAACTCTGTACCTGTACCCCCTGTATATAGTCTCCACATTGACTCTGTACCTGTACCCCCTGTATGTAGTCTCCACATTGACTCTGTACCTGTACCCCCTGTATGTAGTCTCCACATTGACTCTGTACCTGTACCCCCTGTATGTAGTCTCCACATTGACTCTGTACCTGTACCCCTGTATGTAGTCTCCACATTGACTCTGTACCTGTACCCCCTGTATGTAGTCTCCACATTGACTCTGTACCTGTACCCCCTGTATGTAGTCTCCACATTGACTCTGTACCGATACCCCCTGTATGTAGTCTCCACATTGACTCTGTACCTGTACCCCCTGTATGTAGTCTCCACATTGACTCTGTACCTGTACCCCCTGTATGTAGTCTCCACATTGACTCTGTACCGATACCCCCTGTATGTAGTCTCCACATTGACTCTGTACCGGTACCCCCTGTATATAGTCTCCACATTGACTCTGTACGGTACCCCCTGTATATAGTCTCCACATTGACTCTGTACCGATACCCCCTGTATATAGCCTCCACATTGACTCTGTACCTGTACCCCTGTATATAGCCTCCACATTGACTCTGTACCTGTACCCCTGTATATAGTCTCCACATTGACTCTGTACCTGTACCCCTGTATATAGCCTCCACATTGACTCTGTACCTGTACCCCTGTATATAGTCTCCACATTGACTCTGTACCGGTACCCCTGTATATAGCCTCCACATTGACTCTGTACCGGTACCCCCTGTATATAGTCTCCACATTGACTCTGTACCTGTACCCCCTGTATATAGTCTCCACATTGACTCTGTACCTGTACCCCCTGTATATAGTCTCCACATTGACTCTGTACCTGTACCCCCTGTATATAGTCTCCACATTGACTCTGTACCGGTACCCCCTGTATATAGCCTCCACATTGACTCTGTACCGGTACCCCCTGTATATAGTCTCCACATTGACTCTGTACCGGTACCCCCTGTATATAGCCTCCACATTGACTCTGTACCTGTACCCCCTGTATATAGTCTCCACATTGACTCTGTACCGTAACACCCTGTATATAGTCTCCACATTGTTATTTTACTGCTGCTCTTTAATTAATTGTTACTTTTCTTTATTTTTTTGTGTATTTTTCTTAACTGGGTTGTTGGTTAAGGGCTCGTAAGTAAGTGTTTCACTGTGAAGTCTACATCTGTTGTATTCGGCACATGTGACTAATAAGATTTGATTTGACAAGTCTCTTAATGTCCTTGAATGGCCCAGCCAGAGGCCAGATCGAACATCTCTGGAGAGACCTGAAAATAGCTGTGCAGGAACGCTCCCCATCCAACCTGACAGAGCTTTTATAGGATCTGCAGAGAGGAATGGATTAAACTGCCCAAATACATGTGTGCCAAGCTTGTAGCGTCATACCCAAGAAGACTCGGCTGTAATTGCTGCCAAAGATGCTTCAACAACGTTCTGAGTAAAGGGTGTGTGTAAATGTTATATTTCTTTCTGTTTTTTGTTTTTTTGCACAGATTTCTAAACCTATTTTTGCTTTGTCATTATTGGGTATTGTGTGTAGATTTATGAAAAACATTACATCTGTTTTAGAATAAGGCTGTAATGTAACAAAATGTGGAAAAAGTGAAGGGGTCTGAATATGAATGCACCGTACAGCTCCCTGAGCCTGGGGGTGTAGACTCGCATGGTACCCTATCGCTTACACATGGGCCCTAGTCAAAAGCATTGCACTAAATAGGGAATAGGGTGCCATTTGAACCTCACAGCCGTAAGCACCTTAGACTTAAAGCTTCTCTGTGGAGAACAGTCTGTGACAGATATCTCCTAGCTGCTCTGTGGAGAACAGTCTGTGACAGATATCTCCTAGCCGCTCTGTGGAGAACAGTCTGTGACACATCTAGCCTCTCTGTGGAGAACAGTCTGTGACACATCTCCTAGCCTCACTGTGGAGAAAGATTTGTGACATATCTCCTAGCCGCTCTGTGGAGAACTGTCTGTGACAGATATCTCCTAGCCTCTCTGTGGATAACAGTCTGTGACAGATATCTCCTAGCCTCTCTGTGGAGAACATTCTGTGACATATCTCCGAGCCTCTATGTGGAGAACAGTCTGTGACAGATATTTCCTAGCCTCTCTGTGGAGAACTGTCTGTGACAGATATCTCCTAGCCTCTATGTGGAGAACAGTCTGTGACAGATATTTCCTAGCCTCTCTGTGGAGAACAGTCTGTGACACATCTCCTAGCCTCACTGTGGAGAAAGATTTGTGACATATCTCCTAGCCTGTCTGTGGAGAACAGTCTCTGACATATCTCCTAGCCTGTCTGTGGAGAACAGTCTGTGACATATCTCCTAGCCTGTCTGTGGAGATCTGTCTGTGACAGATATCTCCTAGCCTGTCTGTGGAGATCTGTCTGTGACAGATATCTCCTAGCCTGTCTGTGGAGAACAGTCTCACATTTGGGGGTGAGAGCAGCAGTAGACGAGGTCTATCTAAGATGTCTGCTGTGGCTTTGAAGTAAAGAAGTACAGGTAGGATTAATACTGCTCTGAGCAACTTGGACTCAGGGGTAGACGTAACATAGTAAATGTAAATCCGGGACAGTCCAATTAGTTTGATGCAGAATGCTAACGTTCTTTAGCTAGGTTTCTTAGCCCATACAGAGCATTTGGAAAATATTCATACCCCTTGACTTTTTCCACATTTTGTTACGTTACAGCCTTATTCTAAAATTGATTACATGTTTTTTCCCCTCATCAATCTACACACAATACCCCATAATGACATCACAATACCCCATAATGACATCACAATACCCCATAATGACATCACAATACCCCATAATGACATCACAATACCCCATAATTACAAAGCAAAGACAGATTTTTTTTTAATGTTTGCAAATGTATTAAAACATTTTTTTTTAAAGATACCTAATTTACATAAGTATTCAAACCCTTTGCTGTGAGACTTTAAATTTAGCTCAGGTGCATCCTTTTTCCGTTGATCATTCTTGAGATGTTTCTACATCTTGAATGGAGTCAACCTGTGGTAAATTCAATTGATTGGACATGATTTCGAAAGCCACACACCTGTCTATATAAGGTCAAACAGTTGACAGAGCAAAAACCAAGCCATGAGGGCAATGGAATTGTCCGTAGAGCACTGAGACAGGATTGTGACGAGGTACAGATCTGGGGAAGGGTACAAAAAAATGTCTGCAGCATTGAAAATCCCCAAGAACACAGTGGCCTCCATCGTTCTTAAATGGAAGAAGTCAAACTGAGCAATCAGGGGAGAAGGGCCTTTTTCAGGGAGGTAACGAAGAACCCGATTGTCACTCTGAAAGAGCTCTGGAGTTCCTCTGTGGAGATGGGAGAACCTTACAGAAGGACAACCATCTCTGCAGCACTCCACCAATCAGGCCTTTATGGTAAAGTGGCCAGACGGAAGCCACTCCTCAGTAAAAGGTACATGACAGCCCTCTTGGAGTTTGCTAAAATGCACCTAAAGGACTCTCAGACCATGAGAAAAAAAATGTATCTGGTCGGATGAAATCAAGATTGAACTCTCTGACCTGAATCCCAAGCATC
Source organism: Oncorhynchus nerka (assembly GCF_034236695.1). Lineage (NCBI taxonomy): Eukaryota > Metazoa > Chordata > Actinopteri > Salmoniformes > Salmonidae > Oncorhynchus > Oncorhynchus nerka. The sequence continues at coordinate 9,856,771 of NC_088418.1, forward strand.
ACGTCTGGAAGAAACCTGGTTCCATCCCTACGGTGAAGCATGGTGGTGGTGGCATCATGCTGTGGGGATGTTTTTCAGCGGCAGGGACTGGGAGACTAGTCAGGATGGATGGAAAGATGAATGGAGAAAAGTACAGAGGTATCCTTCTCTAGAGCACTCAGGACCTCAGACTGGGGTGAAGGTTCACCTTCCAACAAGACAACGACATTAAGCATACAGCCAAGATAATGTAGGAGTGGCTTCAGGACAAGTCTCTGAATGTCCTTGAGGGGCCTAGCCAGAGCCCAGACTTGAACCCGATCAAACATCTCTGGAGAGACATGAAAATAGCTGTGCAGTGACGCTCCCCATCCAACCTGACAGAGCTTAAGAGGGTCTGCAGAGAAGGATGAGAGAAACTCCCCAAATACAGTTGTGCCAAGCTTGTAGCGTCATACCCAAGAAGACTCGAGTCTGTAATTGCTACAAAAGGTTCTTCAACAAAGTACTGAGTAAAGGGTCTGAATACTTATGTAAATGTGATATTTAAGTATTTTCGCTTTGCTTTGTCATTACGGGGTATTGTGTGTAGATTGATAAGGGGAAAAAACAATTGAATCCATTTTAGAATACAGCTGTAACATAACATAATGTGGAACAAGTCAAGGGGTCTGAATACTTTCCGAATGTTCTGTATGTTCCGTTTTGTATGGGGTGTATTCATTTGTGGATGTTCATCTCCTATGATATGTTACAAATTACAACGCATACGATATATTACTAACTGCAATTCGTACAATATGTGCCGAATTTGCTAAACGTATGATAAGGTACGATATTCCAATATTATGCCACTAATGTTCCCTAGGTGGTTAACGTTAGCTTAGGGTTAAGGTTACGGTTAAGGGAAGTGTTAAGTATTTGCAAAGTAGTTGAAAAGTAGTAACTCATTGCAAAGTTGCTAATTAGCTTAAATGCTAAAGTTGTCCGTGATGATTTTTGAAAACACTAACGTTGGCATGCTGGACGTTCATGTTATACGCCCACCCATTCACTCCGACTAACCAACCTACTTTCATTTTTGCCTTAATTAACCTCCTGTCTTATCTAACCATACCAAACATAACATATCATACTCATTTGAGTTTCCTGGATTTACAATTTACTATGTTACGTCTAGCCTATGAGACCAGGCTGCTCTGAGAAACTGCTTCAGCTTCTTACACTGAGCTGAGCCGTCTTGCGAGATGCCTGGCATATTGTAGACACCTCCAGAAGGACACTGACTCCGTTCCACTCAGCCTCTCAGCCGGTCTCCCTCTTCCTGGTCTCTACCTCCACCCTGTATGATCCTGACAAACCGTCTTCTGCCTCCTCCATCAGGATGAAGAACCAAAAGAAAAAGAGAGGGTTTATTTTTCTCTTAGTCTTCTTGGTTTCTCTTCCTCCCTCGTTGGGTAGGTTTTTATTTTCTCTGTCCTGGTCTTTGTCTTGATATTGGGAGTTCACTGGGTTTTCTTTACCTTCTGTTAGATAATACCATTTTCTTTACCTCTTTTGACTTTGAACTGTCTTGTTTCTCTCTGCTTTCCTGCCGTTTCAGGAAGTGAGTACAATAATTCAAATTGAATATTCAGATAAATAGGACCACAGGTGTCAGAAGTATTGAATTGATTATGACAGCATGTGTTATAATTTCTGTACTGCATAAAAGTTTACTCATGATCCATAGATTGTCATCTATCTTTTTTTGCGATTGTAAATACGCTTGATAGAGCTGCTTTGTTATAAGTGACACATTTCGATTCATTTGTTTTTCTCCACCAGGGCAAACGTCAGACTATGCTCCCTATTTCTACGACAAAGGACCGAGCAGCACCAATGGGAATATGGCTCTCTTCAGTATCTCAGAAGACACACCAGTCGGTAAGTGTTGTGAACAATTAAATAAACGAGATGATTATTTAGTATAATTATTCAATTGAGTCAGTGAAGTTGTGAATTGATAATACACAGTATGTCATGTGGTTTACAAATAGCATGTATAATGTGGCTAAATTAAAAGAAAATCACAGTGTGATGGATTTTGTGTTTCAAGAACAGTGTTATACAGTAGCTAAGGATCAGACCTGGGTTCAAATACTATTTGTAATAATTTCAAGGAGATGATGTGTGCTTCTTTGAGCTCGCCTAGCTTCGTTGACCAACAGAATAGTCCCAAAACTGCAAACCCTGCACTCCATGCAGGCGAGAGCAAACACTCAAAAATATTTGAAAGATTTCAAATAGTATTTGAACCCAGGTCTGCTTGTGATGGACTGATCAGTGATCACTTGAGCAGCATTGAGCCTTAGATTTATCACCATAATGCCCTGCAGAGGACGGTGACGCGTGCTAACAAGCTTAGCCAGGGAAAACAATAACGAGGCAGGGGTGGCTGTCAACAATAGGAAAAGAATCAGACAATACTACAGAATGCAACATTTCCAGGTTTTCCAGAAATCCCACTTGGAGGTATACCCAGATTTCCTGCTTGTTCTTGGATTTCTGGAAAACCTGGGTTTTTGGGAAAGTTATACCTCAGAATTCGTATTCCTAAACAACTATGTCTAGGTCAGGTTAATGGTGCTGTAGGATATTCTCTCCTGTACAACTGGAGGTAGAGATGGGTTACCTTTCATGTATTTGATAGGTAATGTTATTACCAAATTCGGTAACACTTTAATATTTGAAGAGTAGCTACATAAAGACTTCATCACACATTCATAAGCATTCATAACACATTCATAAGCATTCATAACACATTCATAAGCATTCATAAGCATTCATAACACATTCATAAGCATTCATAAGCATTCATAACACATTCATAAGCATTCATAACACATTCATAAGCATTCATAACACATTCATAAGCATTCATAAAGCATTCATAATGCATTCATAACACATTCATAAGCATTCATAACACATTCATAAGCATTCATAACACATTCATAAGCATTCATAAAGCATTCATAACACATTCATAAGCATTCATAAGCATTCATAACACATTCATAAGCATTCATAACACATTCATAAGCATTCATAACACATTCATAAGCATTCATAAAGCATTCATAAAGCATTCATAAGCATTCATAACACATTCATAAGCATTCATAACACATTCATAAGCATTCATAACACATTCATAAGCATTCATAAAGCATTCATAACACATTCATAAGCATTCATAAGCATTCATAACACATTCATAACACATTCATAAGCATTCATAACACATTCATAAGCATTCATAAAGCATTCATAATGCATTCATAAGCATTCATAAGCATTCATAACACATTCATAAGCATTCATAAGCATTCATAACACATTCATAAGCATTCATAATGCATTCATAAGCATTCATAAGCATTCATAACACATTCATAAGCATTCATAAGCATTCATAACACATTCATAAGCATTCATAACACATTCATAAGCATTCATAACACATTCATAAGCATTCATAAGCATTCATAAAGCATTCATAATGCATTCATAACAGATTCATAAGCAGGTGCTATCTCTGTCTCTAACCTTACAGGAACACAGGTATATATCCTAAATGGCACTGACCCAGAGGGGGATGCCGTGTGGTTTGGCCTGACCTTTGAGAAGGGCACCAGAGAATACCTGAGAGTGGACCCCAAATCAGGAAACATAACTCTCATTCAGGAACTAGACAGAGAGGTGAGTGTAATGCAGGGAGCTTTGAGAAAACTATATCTCTGGTAATCTCAGCAACCCAGAACCAAGCCTGCCGTCTGTCGCCAGAGACTATCATTACCGCCTAGTAGCGGATGTGCTATTTAGAGTGCTGTTAACAACATGTTCTTTGTTTTGTCAGAAACAAGGTGAAATCTCAGCTCTCGTTAGTATAACAGACGGCCGGAATAAGGTGAGCTGAGCTTTGACAGCAACATTCGCCGCTTCAAATGTATAGGCCTCTATACACATACCAAATAATCATACCTGGCTTCTCAGCTGGGCTGTTGTGATGTCATCTGTTTGTTCCTTCCTTTAGGTTGTCGAGACGATACGGGTGTTTGTCACCGATGCCAATGATGAAGAACCAGAGTTCCAGAACCTGCCTTTCGCCGTAGACGTCCCAGAGGTCAGTGTTAAACCCTCATCGCCATACAGACAGCTTTGTCTTTGGTTTAAAAGGTCTTTAGAGATAATGTTAAGTGACAACGACAGAGATGTCAATATTGGTATCATGTCTTTAGAGATAATGTTAAGTGATAACGACAGAGATGTCAATATTGGTATCATGTCTTTAGAGATAATGTTAAGTGATAACGACAGAGATGTCAATACTGGTATCATGTCTTTAGAGATGATGATCAGAGATGTCAATACTGGTATCATCAGAGATAATTTAGAGATAGATAATGTTAGTGATAACGACAGAGATGTCAATACTGGTATCATGTTTTTAGAGATAATGTTAAGTGATAATGACAGAGATGTCAATACGGGTATCATGTCTTTAGAGATAATGATGATAATGACATACGGGTATCATGTCTTTAGAGATAATGGTAAGTGATAATGACAGAGATGTCAATACTGGTATCATGTTTTAGAGATAATCAGAGATGTCAATACTGGTATCATGTCTTTAGAGATAATGTTAAGTGATAACGACAGAGATGTCAATACTGGTATCATGTCTTTAGAGATAATGTTAAGTGATAATGACAGAGATGTCAATACTGGTATCATGTCTTTAGAGATAATGTTAAGTGATAATGACAGAGATGTCAATACTGGTATCATGTTTTTAGAGATAATGTTAAGTGATAATGACAGAGATGTCAATACTGGTATCATGTCTTTAGAGATAATGTTAAGTGATAACGACAGAGATGTCAATACTGGTATCATGTCTTTAGAGATAATGTTAAGTGATAATGACAGAGATGTCAATAATGGTATCATGTTTTTAGGCATAATAGGGCGTCACTAGCCCAGGGGCCTGTCTGACATTTCTGGCAAGTAATGACACGGTTATTAAAGTCTAAGCAGATATGTACTAGATAAGTAAGTGCACGGGCACTTATCTAGTACACGTTATGTTTAATGTCAAATGTCATCCATGTCTGTGTCATCTGCAGGACACTCCAGCTGGAAGCAGCATTTACAGAGTGCAAGCGGTGGATAAAGACATGGGCTCTGGAGGCAGTGTCACCTACTACTTACAGGTGAACAACGTCCATTGATCACTAAAGAAGAAGAAACAGGAAGGGACTATTTGAACCCTCAAATAGATTTTTGCTACGTGTGTCATAATGAACACAGTCCTGGTCTGCCAGAGGGTTCAGGGTTAGCTCTAATGTTATACAGTCTATATGGAGGATCCATTGTCATACTATAGATGAATGGTAAGGCCATGTCTTTAATCAACACAGGAAGTGAACCATCCTCGGAGAGAAAACCATTCATTTTTTTTTACACTGGAGTGGAAGCAGGAAATGGTGTTACTTTAGTGGATTACATTTCAATTACATTTCAGCAAGGTGTTCGAGTGCTTAGCCGGAGCTTAGGGCTGCTTTTGGCCATCAGCAAGCAAACAGCCGTTGGCACCGTTCATATGTCGACTGGGAGATTCACAAAGCAGATTCTGGAGTCTAAATCCATCCTGATGATTTTAGACATCTGAAAGGACAACAGTAGAAAATGGTTGAACGGCTGAAATGTCACGTTTTTATCCCTCTTTAAGGCCTGGATTTGATGTGTGATGTGGTCTTGGTTGTACTTCAAGTGTATTTGAAATGTCATTGAAACTAAACAGTTAATTGAATGGCGAGTGCTTAGTTAGATCTGTCTACTAGATCTCAGCGTACATCATCACAACGAAGGGTTTTACTGATGGTCCTGTGTCTGTTGACAGGGAACTCAGCGTACATCATCACAACGAAGGGTTTTACTGATGGTTCTGTGTCTGTTCACAGGGAACTCAGCGTACATCATCACAACGAAGGGTTTTACTGATGGTCCTGTGTCTGTTGACAGGGAACTCAGCGTACATCATCACAACGAAGGGTTTTACTGATGGTCCTGTGTCTGTTGACAGGGAACTCAGCATACATCATCACAACGAAGGGTTTTACTGATGGTCCTGTGTCTGTTGACAGGGAACACAGCATACATCATCACAACGAAGGGTTTTACTGATGGTCCTGTGTCTGTTGACAGGGAACTCAGCGTACATCATCACAACGAAGGGTTTCACTGATGGTCCTGTGTCTGTTCACAGGGATCTCAGCATACATCATCACAACGAAGGGTTTTACTGATGGTCCTGTGTCTGTTCACAGGGATCTCAGCATACATCATCACAACGAAGGGTTTTACTGATGGTCCTGTGTCTGTTCACAGGGTCCTGTGTCTGTTCACAGGGATCTCAGCATACATCATCACAACGAAGGGTTTTACTGATGGTCCTGTGTCTGTTCACAGGGATCTCAGCATACATCATCACAACGAAGGGTTTTACTGATGGTCCTGTGTCTGTTCACAGGGATCTCAGCGTACATCATCACAACTAAGGGTTTTACTGATGGTCCTGTGTCTGTTCACAGGGAACTCAGCGTACATCATCACAACGAAGGGTTTTACTGATGGTCCTGTGTCTGTTCACAGGGAACTCCTACTACCAAGTTCACCATCGATGGCCACAGTGGGGTCCTGCGGATCAAACCAGGCGAGACGCTCGACTTTGAGACGACAACGTTACACTTTGTGACGGTGGTTGCCAAGGTTAGATGGCCGCTAGCTATGTGTCAATCAATTTTTTTTGTATTTTTTTTGTATTTTTATGAAGCCCTTTTTTTTATACAGCAGTTGTCACAAAGTTATTTACAGATACCCAGCCTAAAACCCCAAACAACAATGTGTCATCCCAATGTTTCATCCCAATCTGTCCTCTCCTCTGAGTCCTGGGGGAGGGAAGCTTTTCTTCTATTTCTGTTCTCTGAGTCCTGGGAGAGGGAAGCTTTTCTTCTGTCTCTATCCTCTTCTCTGATCCCTGGGGAGGGAAGCTTTTCTTCTGTCTCTATCCTCTTCTCTGAGCCCTGGGGAGGGAAGCTTTTCTTCCGTCTCTATCCTCTTCTCTGAGCCCTGGGGAGGGAAGCTTTTCTTCTGTCTCTATCCTCTTCTCTGAGCCCTGGGGAGGGAAGCTTTTCTTCCGTCTCTATCCTCTTCTCTGATCCCTGGGGAGGGAAGCTTTTCTTCTGTCTCTATCCGCTTCTCTGAGCCCTGTGGAGGTTGAAGGGCTGGGGGTCCCTCTGTCTTTAAGCCTCAGGGGGAGGATCAGCTCCTCTCCTCCATCCGTCTCTAAGCTCTCGGGGAGGGTCTGCCCAGATTATTTAAGGCCACACTACGGCTCGGCCCTTGATCCCACACCATGGCAGTTGATTGACTAATTGTCTCGTGTGAAGGAGCATGTTGTTTAGGCCCTTTACTGTACGTTGAGTGTATTTTCATGGGAGCCAGATTCTGAAGTTCACACACAAATAGAAAGCTGTTGAAATTCACATATCTAGCAGATGGAGATGTGTGACACTGAGTTCTCAGCCTGAAGTGTCGCTCCTTTCGCAATTGAAGAAGGCCTTTTTCCTTAGGGCGATGGAGGAGGTGGTACTCCTCACTAAGCAAACAGTGTTACATCCTTCCACGCAGAGTATTTACATTTTCTGGTATTTAATTAGGCAAGTCAGTTAAGAACGAATTCTTATTTACAGCCTACTGGGGAACAGTGACTGTTAACTGCTTTGTTCAGGGGCAGAACGACAGATGTCAGCTCAGGGGTTCGATTCGATCCAGCAACCTTTCGGTTACTGGTCCAACGCTCTAACCACTAGGCTACCTGCCACCTCTACACTCTAAACACTAGGCTACCTGCCGTCCCTACACTCTAACCACTAGGCTACCTGCCGTCCCTACACTCTAACCACTAGGCTACCTGCCGCCTCTACACTCTAACCACTAGGCTACCTGCCGTCCCTACACTCTAACCACTAGGCTACCTGCCACCTCTACACTCTAACCACTAGGCTACCTGCCACCTCTACACTCTAAACACTAGGCTACCTGCCACCTCTACACTCTAACCACTAGGCTACCTGCCACCTCTACACTCTAAACACTAGGCTACCTGCCACCTCTACACTCTAACCACTAGGCTACCTGCCACCTCTACACTCTAACCACTAGGCTACCTGCCACCTCTACACTCTAAACACTAGGCTACCTGCCACCTCTACACTCTAACCACTAGGCTACCTGCCACCTCTACACTCTAAACACTAGGCTACCTGCCACCTCTACACTCTAACCACTAGGCTACCTGCCACCTCTACACTCTAAACACTAGGCTACCTGCCACCTCTACACTCTAACCACTAGGCTACCTGCCGCCTTGTTTAACTTATGCAAACAGTACTGTTGCTTCGCAATGGTTTTTAGCACTAAATAATCAGTCAGCACATGTGTCGTCCAATGTCTAACCTCCTGTTGTATCCATCAGGATGGAGGCGGGCAGTACAAAGGGAAGCATCAGGTGTTGACATCTACAGCCACCATAACCATCAACGTCCTCGACGCCCAAGACACTCCTCCAGCCTTCGTTGGAACTCCTTACTTTGGCTACGTCTACGAGGTCTCAGTTCCTGTAAGTACAACACAACCTCCTTACTTTGGCTACATCTACGAGGTCTCACTTCCTGTAAGTACAACACAACCTCCTTACTTTGGCTACATCTACGAGGTCTCACTTCCTGTAAGTACAACACAACCTCCTTACTTTGGCTACATCTACGAGGTCTCACTTCCTGTAAGTACAATACAACCTCCTTACTTTGGCTACGTCTACGAGGTCTCACTTCCTGTAAGTACAACACAACCTCCTTACTTTGGCTACATCTACGAGGTCTCACTTCCTGTAAGTACAATACAACCTCCTTACTTTGGCTACGTCTACGAGGTCTCAGTTCCTGTAAGTACAACACAACCTCCTTACTTTGGCTACATCTACGAGGTCTCACTTCCTGTAAGTACAATACAACCTCCTTACTTTGGCTACATCTACGAGGTCTCACTTCCTGTAAGTACAACACAACCTCCTTACTTTGGCTACATCTACGAGGTCTCACTTCCTGTAAGTACAACACAACCTCCTTACTTTGGCTACATCTACGAGGTCTCACTTCCTGTAAGTACAACACAACCTCCTTACTTTGGCCACATCTACGAGGTCTCACTTCCTGTAAGTACAATACAACCTCCTTACTTTGGCCACGTCTACGAGGTCTCACTTCCTGTAAGTACAACACAACCTTCTTACTTTGACTACATCTACGAGGTCTCACTTCCTGTAAGTACAACACAACCTCCTTACTTTGGCTACATCTACGAGGTCTCAGTTCCTGTAAGTACAACACAACCTCCTTACTTTGGCTACATCTACGAGGTCTCACTTCCTGTAAGTACAATACAACCTTACTTTGGCTACATCTACGAGGTCTCACTTTCTGTAAGTACAACACAACCTCCTTACTTTGGCTACATCTACGAGGTCTCAGTTCCTGTAAGTACAACACAACCTCCTTACTTTGGCTACATCTACGAGGTCTCACTTCCTGTAAGTACAATACAACCTCCTTACTTTGGCTATGTCTACGAGGTCTCACTTCCTGTAAGTACAATACAACCTCCTTACTTTGGCCACATCTACGAGGTCTCACTTCCTGTAAGTACAATACAACCTCCTTACTTTGGCTACGTCTACGAGGTCTCACTTCCTGTAAGTACAATACAACCTCCTTACTTTGGCTACGTCTACGAGGTCTCACTTCCTGTAAGTACAATACAACCTCCTTACTTTGGCCACATCTACGAGGTCTCACTTCCTGTAAGTACAATACAACCTCTTTACTTTGGCTACATCTACGAGGTCTCACTTCCTGTAAGTACAATACAACCTCCTTACTTTGGCTACGTCTACGAGGTCTCACTTCCTGTAAGTACAATACAACCTCCTTACTTTGGCCACATCTACGAGGTCTCACTTCCTGTAAGTACAATACAACCTGATGATCCTCTGGTCTTTCAAACATAGGTTTTAAAACTTTTGGGAACTTTTGCAAGCCATTTCTTTATATTCAATAAATTGAACTTTAATTATTTTGAATATCATGTCGCCGTATTAACATACAGTATGTTCAACAGATGTTTTGGAAAACTTTTCCAAGCCATTTCTTAATGATGTATAATTTGTATTTGCAGGGTTCTGAAATAGCCACTGTGTTTGCCAAAGATGGTGACGAAGGAAACCCTAATCCTATTCATTACTCTATTACCAATGGTAAGTTACACACACACACACACACACACACACACACACACACACACACACACACACACACACACACACACACACACACACACACACACACACACACACACACACACACACACACACCACAAACTGATAATGACCTATCATTGTCAGCAGTTGAGCATGTGTGTGTGTGTGTGTGTGTGTGTGTGTGTGTGTGTGTGTGTGTGTGTGTGTCTACAGTTTCACAGATATTTGTGATTTCTGTATGCGTCATGATTCACAGACTATGGTGATGTTCTTACCTTTCTCCTCCATCAGGTAGTGAGGATGTCTTCACCATCAATAGCACAACTGGTTGTATCAGCCTAACAACTTATCCAGTCACGCTGAGGAATGAATTATATGAAATCAAAGTCAAGGTAATAAGAGCTTTCTTATCCTGTTATTAGTGTCAGTGCTCTGTTATTAGTGTCAGTGCTCTGTTATTAGTGTCAGTGCTCTGTTATTAGTGTCAGTGCTCTGTTATTAGTATCAGTGCTCTGTTATTAGTGTCAGTGCTCTGTTATTAGTATCAGTGCTCTGTTATTAGTGTCAGTGCTCTGTTATTAGTATCAGTGCTCTGTTATTAGTATCAGTGCTCTGTTATTAGTGTCAGTGCTCTGTTATTAGTGTCAGTGCTCTGTTATTAGTGTCAGTGCTCTGTTATTGCAGTGTCAGTGCTCTGTTATTACAGTGTCAGTGCTCTGTTATTACAGTGTCAGTGCTCTGTTATTACAGTGTTAGTGCTCTGTTATTACAGTGTTAGTGCTCTGTTATTACAGTGTCAGTGCTCTGTTATTACAGTGTTAGTGCTCTGTTATTACAGTGTCAGTGCTCTGTTATTACAGTGTTAGTGCTCTGTTATTACAGTGTCAGTGCTCTGTTATTACAGTGTTAGTGCTCTGTTATTACAGTGTCAGTGCTCTGTTATTACAGTGTCAGTGCTCTGTTATTACAGTGTTAGTGCTCTGTTATTACAGTGTTAGTGCTCTGTTATTACAGTGTTAGTGCTCTGTTATTACAGTGTTAGTGCTCTGTTATTACAGTGTCAGTGCTCTGTTATTACAGTGTTAGTGCTCTGTTATTACAGTGTTAGTGCTCTGTTATTACAGTGTTAGTGCTCTGTTATTACAGTGTTAGTGCTCTGTTATTACAGTGTTAGTGCTCTGTTATTACAGTGTCAGTGCTCTGTTATTACAGTGTCAGTGCTCTGTTATTACAGTGTTAGTGCTCTGTTATTACAGTGTTAGTGCTCTGTTATTACAGTGTTAGTGCTCTGTTACATGTTTAGCACATCTTTTTTATTGTCTGATCTCTTTCGCTTGTGTGTGTGTCTCTCTCTCCTTCTCTCTCTCTCTCCTTCTCTCCTCCTTCACTCTCTCTCTCTCCTTCTCTCCTCCTTCACTCTCTCTCTCTCCTTCTCTCCTCCTTCACTCTCTCTCTCTCCTTCTCTCCTCCTTCACTCTCTCTCTCTCCTTCTCTCGCTCTCTCTCTCTCGCGCGCTGTTGCTGCCATTCTCTCTGTCTCTCTGTCTCTGTGTCTCAGGCCACTGAGCTGGGGCCTAGCGAGGAGCTGTTGGACTACAATGCCATGACTATGGTGACGGTTCGAGTGGTGGATCTCAACAACCACCCTCCTACCTTCTACGGAGAGAACGGGCCCCAGAGCCAGTTCGAGGTGACCATGTATGAGCACCCTCCAGAGGGGGAGATCCTCAGGGGGCTGAAGATAACGGTCAACGACTCTGATCAGGTACTGGAAGGCAAAGTCTGTTTCCCAAATCGCACCCTATTCCCTATATAGTGCACAACTTTTGATCAGTGTCCTATGGGCCCTGGTTAGAAGTAGTCCGTTGTATTGGGTAACATTTCGGATACAGCCAGAGACATTATATTTCCCACCTCTCGTACTTTCATGGAAATCACTCCTTTATGCTTCGCTATAGGCCTTGAGCCTGTCTCCTAAACATGTTTGTTAGCCCAATCCCAGAACACTTGATACTAGGGTATTGATAGCTCCAACGATGACTTTGGTGCTACAATCCACGTTGTGTTTTATTAATGGGTGCTGGTTGTATTATATTATGTGATGTATTTGGCCGTAAAAATCTACATTTCATAAAGGATGCTTTCATTAATCCCCCCACAAAACAGTATGTGACATTATGTAAACCCATTTTAGAAATAAATATCTTAATCCCCATATTCGCCCAATAATACTATTAAGCATCCCAGGAATGTCAATAGTTAATTTAGATTAAGATGGCTGTCATTATCATCATTTATCATCATTATCATCATTATGTCATTGTTCCCAGAATTCTCGTCTGCAATTTTTTACATTATATAATAATTGTATCCATTGACAGTTTTTTTTCTTCCCCTCAGCCCATTAGATAGATTAAAATGATTGTTGTCACACAGAGGTCAGAGATCTTGGTATCTGCCAAGAATGTTGTCATAGATGGCAGATTCATGTAGGTGTGTGTTTTCTCTAACAGGGGGCGAATGCTAAATTTAAACTGAGATTGGTAGGGCCTGGTCGTGTACTCAGAGTGGTGCCCCAGACGGTCCTAAATGAAGCACAGGTCACCGTCATCGTTGAAGACTCTGCTGCCATTGACTATGAAAAAGGCAAATCCTTAACATACAAGGTATTTCACACCATTTTCAGCTGCATTTACAGTACCAGTCAAAAGTTTGGACACACCTACTCATTCAAGGGTTTTCCTTTTAAAAAAAACCTATTTTCTACATTGTTGAATAATAGTGAAGACATCAAAACTATGAAATAACACATGGAATCATGTAGTAACCAAAAGTGTTAAACAAGTAGCCACCCTTTGCCTTGATGACAGCTTTGCACACTCTTGGCATTCTCTCAATCAGCTTCACCTGGAATGCTTTTCCAACAGTCTTGAAGGAGTTCCCACATATGCTGAGCACTTGTTGGCAGCTCTGTGTCTCACAAAGACACAGCGGTTGGAACCAAAAATCTCAAATTTGGATTTCCACCGGTCTAAGGTCCATTGCTCGTATTTGTTGGCCCAAGCAAGTCTCTTCTTATTATTGATGTCCTTTAGTAGTGGTTTCTTTGCAGCAATTTGACCATGAAGGCCTGATTCACACAGTCTTCACCGAACAGTTGATGTTGAGATTTGTCTGTTACTTGAACTCTGAAGCATTTATTTGGGCTGCAATTTCTGAAGCTGGTAACTGTAATGAACTTATCCTCTACAGCAGAGGTACCTCTGGGTCTTCATGAGAGCCAGTTTCATCATAGAGTTTGATGATTTTTGCGACTGCACTTGAATTTTTTTTTTAAGTTCTTGAAATGTTCTGTATTGACTGACCTTCATGTCTTAAAGTAATGATGGACTGTCGTTTCTCTTTTCTTATTTATTGAGCTTTTCTTGACATATTATGGTATTTTACCAAATAGGGCTATGTTCTGTACATCTTCTACCTTGTCACAACACAACTGGCTCAAACGCATTAAGAAAGATAAAGAAATTCCACAAATTAACTTTTAAATTAACAAATGAACTACCTCATGAAGCTGGTTGAGAGAGTGTGCCAAGAGTGTGCAAAGCTGTCATCAAGGCAAAGGGTGGCTACTTTGAAGAATCTAAAATCTAAAATATATTTAGATTTAACACTACATGATTCCATATGTGTTATTTCATTGTTTTGATGTCTTCACTATTATTCTACAATGTAGAAAATAGTACAAATGAAGAAAAACCCTGGAATGAGTAGGTGTGTCCAAACTTTTGACTGGTACTCCATGACAAACTGGAATAACAAATATTTGATCCTAAAATGGACAATGTAGATTGGATATGATTTTATTTTGATGGTACAGAAATTACTAGGTATTTACTAAGAAATTACAATGGTAATTATACAGTTAGAAATTACAATGGTAATTATACAATAAGAAATTACAATGGTAATTATACAATAAGAAATTACAATGGTAATTATACAATAAGTAATTACAATGGTAATTATACAATAAGTAATTACAATGGTAATTATACAATAAGTAATTACAATGGTAATTATACAATAAGAAATTACAATGGTAATTATACAATAAGAAATTACAATGGTAATTATACAATAAGTAATTACAATGGTAATTATACAATAAGTAATTACAATGGTAATGATACAATACGTAATTACAATGGTAATTATACAATACGTAATTACAATGGTAATTATACAATAAGTAATTACAATGGTAATTATACAATACGTAATTACAATGGTAATTATACAATACGTAATTACAATGGTAATTATACAATACGTAATTACAATGGTAATTATACAATAAGTAATTACAATGGTAATTATACAATATCTAATTACAATGGTAATTATACAATAAGTAATTACAATGGTAATTATACAGTTAGAAATTACAATAGTAATTATACAATATCTAATTACAATGGAAATTATACAATAAGTCATTACAATAGTAATTATGCGGTAAGAAATTACATTGGTAATTATACAATAATAACCTATGACTTATAAAATAATAATAATTTAGCAGACTCTTTTATCCAAAGTCACTTAGAGTAGTGCTTCCATATATTTTGTATTTTTGACCCCAGTGGGAATCTAACCCACAACTCTGGCATTGCAGGCATCATGCTCATTCCTTCAACAATTCTTTACTATAGTATAACAGCAAGAATAGCAGAGGGTATTTTATGGATTTAACATAACATTTTCCTCTACCAGTTACTGGCTGTGGAGATTGACACCCCTGAGAGGTTCAGTGCGACAGCTGATATTGTGATTCACCTTTTGGACACCAATGACAACACTCCCAGGTTCACCTCAGAGTATTACATGGCACGTATCCCGGAGAACTCCCCCGGAGGCTCCAACGTTGTGTCTGTCACCGTAAGTACATCTGGATTATTCAACTCTACTCAAACATCACTGCCACCAAAATATGATTATGTAATCTCCCAGCAATAATCCACCGATAGATGGATATTAATGGTTATGGGTAATTGGAAGCTAAGAGGAAGCAGGGATTTCCAGCTTGAGGGATTTCCACAAAATGCCCGTAGAGACGTAGTGCTTATATGATTGACTTTCTCCATACAATACTCAACAATGGAACCAGATTCAATAAATGCAAATAAATGTATTGAAACAACAATAATAGGAAAAAACAATACTCCAATATCAATTTAATTTATTTATGTATCTGTATTTATTTTGGGATGAATCTGCTTCCATACTACTAGTATTTATAATGTTACACTACTAGTAGTTACCCTTTAGCAGGAATTAGAGTTGGTGAGAAGGTAACAATTCTTTAGGGTCAATCATATTGGCCTTTACAATGTAGTGTCCCTGTGGTGTGACTGTGTCCTAATCACCCCAGGGAATGGGAGCCTAGTAGACAGACCCTGCTGGGGTGAAATCCTCCCCACATTGTTCGGTGTGTTTTAGCTTAGAGTAAGATCCTCTCTAGTGTGTTATCCTCAGACTGTTCCAATCAGCAAATGGACAGTGACCTTCATTCAATGACCTTCATTCAGGAGTTGTGTCCCAATGGACTCCCTACTCAACAATATTGTCCCCCAAAATAAGTTGTTAAAACTATAAATATTAATGTGGAAATTGTTATTATTATGAATAATATTGTTATATAATATTGGAAAAATAAAATGTTTGATATGCGTTTTTTTCCTGTATGATTGGACACTTTTTAAAGAGCCCTGACATGCTTATGCATAGGTACCAAAATTCTAACTCCTCTCCTCTCTGTTCCGTTCCAACATTCTAACTCCTCTCCTTTATGTTCCGTTCCAACATTCTAACTCCGCTCCTTTATGTTCCGTTCCAACATTCTAACTCCTCTCCTCTCTGTTCTGTTCCAACATTCTAACTCCTCTCCTCTCTGTTCCGTTCCAACATTCTAACTCCTCTCCTTTATGTTCCGTTCCAACATTCTAACTCTTCTCCTTTATGTTCTGTTCCAACATTCTAACTCCTCTCCTCTCTGTTCCTTTCCAACATTCTAACTCCTCTCCTTTATGTTCTGTTCAAAAATTCTAACTCCTCTCCTCTCTGTTCCGTTCCAACATTCTAACTCCTCTCCTTTATGTTCCGTTCCAACATTCTAACTCTTCTCCTTTATGTTCTGTTCCAACATTCTAACTCCTCTCCTCTCTGTTCCTTTCCAACATTCTAACTCCTCTCCTTTATGTTCTGTTCAAAAATTCTAACTCCTCTCCTCCTCTGTTCCGTTCCAACATTCTAACTCCTCTCCTTTATGTTCCGTTTCAACATTCTACCAACATTATAAGTCCTCTCCTCTCTGTTCCGTTCCAACATTCTAACTCCTCTCCTCTCTGTTCCGTTCCAACATTCTAACTCCTCTCCTCTATGTTCCGTTCCAACATTCTAACTCCTCTCCTCTCTGTTCCGTTCCAACATTCTAACTCCTCTCCTTTATGTTCCGTTCCAACATTCTAACTCTTCTCCTTTATGTTCTGTTCCAACATTCTAACTCCTCTCCTCTCTGTTCCGTTCCAACATTCTAACTCCTCTCCTCTCTGTTCCGTTCCAACATTCTAACTCCTCTCCTCTCTATTCCTTTCCAACATTCTACCAACATTATAAGGCCTCTCCTCTATGTTCCGTTCCAATATTCTAACTTCTCTTTTCTCCTCTCTGTTCCGTTCAAGCATTCTACCAGGATTCTAATTTCTCTGTTCCCTTCCAGTATTCTGAATCCTCTCCTCTATATTCCCTTCCCAGCACTCTACCAGTATTCTGACTTCTATCCTCTCTGTTCCTTTCCAGCACTCTATCAACATTCTGACTTCGATCCTCTCTGTTTCTTTCCAGCACTCTATCAACATTCTGACTTCGATCCTGTCTGTTTCTTTCCAGCACTCTATCAACATTCTGACTTCTATCCTCTCTGTTCCTTTCCAGCACTCTATCAACATTCTCACTTCTTTCCTTTATGTTCTGTTCCAACATTCTAACTTCTATCCTTTCCTCTATGTTCTATTCCAACATTCTAACTTCTATCCTCTCCTCTATGTTCTGTTCCAACATTCTAAGTTCTATCGTATCCTCTATGTTCTGTTCCAACATTCTAACTTCTATCATTTTCTCTATGTTCTGCTCCAACATTCTAACTTCTATCCTCTCCTCTATGTTCTGTTCCAACATTCTAACTTCTATCCACTCCTCTATGTTCTGTTCCAACATTCTAACTTCTATCGTCTCCTCTATGTTCTGTTCCAACATTCTAACTTCTATCGTCTCCTCTATGTTCTGTTCCAACATTCCAACGTGTGTCCTCTCTATGTTCTGCTCCAACATTCTAACTCCCTTTCTCTTTTTTTGCATTCCAGGCCAATGATCCAGACTCTGGCCTTTGGGGTGAAGTCAAGTACTCCATCTATGGATCCGGATCTGATTTGTAAGTACAGTAGAGTCCTGCCAATACCAATGATTGTTGAACATGAAGATTTGAATAAAATCCATTCATCTGTTGGTGTGGAGCCAGTTGAATAGACCAAAATGGGCAGAAATGATCACTTAAGCAATATAATAATTTGTTATGCCTGATTATGCGTGAGGACAAACGTGGGGAAACCCACTGGGTCTTTGTATTGGGTCCCAATCGCTCAAGCAACAGTGATAGAATGGTAGAAAAAAGTGGTTATCGCCGTTCACAGTGAATAAAGTACAGCTGCGTTTATTTTCTATGGCTTTTTCCGGCAATAGATGTGAAAACGCTTGTGCAAAAATAAAAATAAAAGTAGTGTAAACGGTGTTTACTTGTGTCTACTCTCCACCCAGACGTAACAACAACGCTCACCATCAGATGAACCAACCTCCTACTGACTGATCAGTCTCAGAGAGATTCTTCTTTTTCATGGCATTCTATCACCTGCCGGCTCTGATTATTGTGGATAAAAATGAATGAGTTTGACTTGGGTTAACTAATCCTGCTCCAGGTCAACCATCTCTCAACTCAGATTCTTCCCCTTTGATTGGAGGATGGGAGAAGACAGTATTTCAGTATTAGGTTGGCTATGCTTGTAGCTCTTCTCCTCCCTCCTGTAACAGCTTACTCTTAAGATTGGGGCACGATACTGACTGGTTAATCTTGTAATTGGATTGCAGGGTGAAAAATAGCCTGCCAGGCCTGGATGTCTCGTGTAGAGAGGGCCAATTAACATGCAATGTGGCAGCTGGAGCTCTGCTATGGAAAGCAAGGCAGGCAGGCTGCAATACAGACAGAACATTGAAAAAACAAGTGTCAAGTTATCTTCCAATTTTGCTTGCCGTCTTGACGCAGGAAGTAAATGATAAATGTGTGAAAGTTAACAGTTTGCCTTGTATTTGTTAATTTTCACAGGGAATACGTTCTAAAAAAAAGAAAATATTGGAAAATGACTGAATATGTGCCACTTTAACAGAATAGTGGACATAAAAAAATGTGTACTGGACAAAAAAATGACCTTGGTGATAATACAGAATAATTTATCATCTGCAACACAGGTCTTGATATATTTTTCCCATGAGATTTAATCCAAGATTAAACTGTTGTGCACAGTGCATACAGTAGTGCATAACCTTGATTGTTACATAACTCCCAATATACTGCTAATGCACTGCTAAAATACTGCTATATACTGTAAAAAAAATACTGCCAATATACTGTAAAAAAATACTGCCAATATACAGGTTCCAAAGGGGTTCTTCGGCTGTCCCCTTAGGAGAACCCTTTTTGGTTCCAGGTAGAGCCCTCTGTGGAAAGGGTTCTACCTGGAACTAAAAAGGGTTCTTCAAAGGTTTCTGCTATGGGGACAGCCGAAAAACCCTTTTAGGTTCTAGATAGCAACTTTTTCTAAGAGTGTACTGCCTAAATACTGCCAATATACTGCTAATATACTGACAATATATTGCTTGTATACTACCAATATACTGCCAACTTACTCTCAATATACTGTCAATATAATGTTAATATACTATCAATATACTGCCAATATAATGCTAAAATACTGCCAATATTCCGCTAATATAATGTCAATATCCTGCTAATACACTGTTGTGTATTCCAGGTTTCTCATCCACCCGTCCTCAGGCATCATCTACACCCAGGCCTGGGCCACTCTGGATGCTGAGGTCAAGTCCAAGTACAACTTCTACGTGAAGGCAGAGGACACAGAGGGCAAGTACAGCCTGGCGGAGGTGTTTGTCACTGTCCTGGACATGAACGACCACGTTCCAGAGTTTGATGACAGCTTTGTGGAGAGGACCATGATCATCGGTGCACCCGTTAGGGTAGAGGTATGTACAGTGGCAATAAGATAAGATAGCACTTTATAGATCCCTAAAGTAGAGGTTTATACAGTAGCCATGTGGGGTGTAGAGGTATATTCTAGAGCAGTGGTTCCGCAACGGTGGGGCTGTAATAGTAACAGTAGAATGAAGGTGCACTTTCACAATTGTGTAGTGCATCATCCGTGTTCCTCTTGTCATGTCAGTCATTGGATACCTTCCAGAGCTATTACTAACTGGTCATGTCCAGATCAACTATCCCATGTTAGCTAACGTTATTTAGCTACGTTTCTTAGCCTATACAGTGCATTCGGAAAGTATTCAGACCCCTTGACTTTTTCCACATTTTGTTACGTTACAGCCTTATTCTAAAATGGATGAATCCCCTTCCCCCCCCCCATCAATCTACACACAATACCCCATAATGACATCACAATACCCCATAATGACATCACAATACCCCATAATGACAAAGCAAAAACATGTTTTTAGAAATTGTTGCAAATGTATTACAAATAAAAAACTGTAATATCACATTTACATAAGTATTCAGACCCTTTACTCAGTACTTTGTTGAAACACCTTTGGCAGCGATTACAGCCTTGAGTCTTCTTGGGTGTTACGCTACAAGCTTGGCACACCTGTATTTGGGGAGCTTCTCCCATTCTTCTCTGCAGATCCTCTCAAACACTGTCAGGTTTGATGGGGAGTGTCGCTGTAGAAAAGGCCCATGGAGTTGGTGGAATAATCCTTTAATTCATTGCCATTTACTCAGCTGGGCCAGGGGCGCTTTAATTAGGTCAGGTGGAAATGTCCGACAGATCTCAACTCCATAAAAGGAGGAAATTGCCATCGCCTGATCTCGCTGCTTTCTCTTCCTTAACTCCATCTGATCCAGAAGTTCTGTGCGTCCATGAATCCACGTAAGTCCACCGACTCTGTTACCTTTCATCTGAACTATCTGTTGCGATCCGGAGATGAGCCATCAGTTATTGTTTATAGTTATTGCGGCTTGGAGCGCGGCTTGGAGCGCACGCTTCAAACATATTGTGTAATGTGAATTGTCAATGATCACGGCCTTTCGGATCCTCATAGGCCAATTATGCAATCGATATGGTTCATATGTATTGAAATTAATTATATGTACACATGAAGACAATTGAAAGAGTGAAATGAGAAACGTCATTGTTTGCTAACTGATTGACTTTGATCATGGCGATTATAGATTGTATCACCATTCACTGTTTGTATTCTTTCATGATTTATGATAAATAGTTATGAGCCTAAATGACTCGCGGATGATTACTATTGACTTCTTAATGAACTGGACTGTTGAATTCCCTAAATTATGTTAATAATGAATGATATGATTTGATCTTTGATTATGAATTTGATTGGATACATGTTATTTGTTTCCTTTGTGATACAGACTACTCAGTAAATATACCACTTTATGGTTAAAGGAATTCCTGCCTCAGTCTCATCCATTCCTCTGTCACCTGACACGTGACCACCTGTTCACCTTCACTGTCAGTCATCCTACCTGTCCAGCTACCCACACAGATTCCACTAATCTTTCAGTCGCTGCACAGCTATTTTTGGGTCGCTCCAAAGATATTAGATCGGGTTCAAGTCCGGGCTCTGGCTGGATCACTCAAGGACATTCAGAGACTTGTCCCGAAGCCACTCCTGCTTTGTTTTGGCTGTGTGCTTAGGGTTGTTGTCCTGTTGGAAGGTGAACCTTCACCCCAGTCTGAGGTCCTGAACACTCTGGAGCAGGTTTTCATCAAGGATTTCTCTGTACTTTGCTCCGTTCATCTTTCTCTCGATCCTGACTAGTCTCCCAGTCCCTGCCACTGAAAAACATTTCCACAGCATGGTGTTGCCACCACTATGCTTCACCATAGGGATGGTGACAGGTTTCCTCCAGACGTGACACTTGGCATTCGGCCAGCTCTAGGAAAAGTCTTGGTGGTTCACAACTTCTTCCATTTATGAATGATGGAGGCCACTGTGTTGTTTTTGATACCCTTCCCCAGATCTGTGCCTTGACACAATTCTGTCTCCGAGCACTACCGGCAATTCCTTTGACCTCATATGGCTTGGTTTTTGCTCTGATATGCACTATTAACGGTGGGACCTTAAACAGGTGTGTTCCTTTCCAATTCATGTCCAATCAATTCAATTGACCACAGGTGGACTCCAATCAAGTTGTGGAAACATCTCAAGGATGATCAATGGAAACAGGATGCACCTGAGCTCAATTTCGAGTCTCATAGCAAAGGGTCTGAATACTTATGTAAATAATGTATTTCTGTTTTTTATTTGTAATAAAATAGCAAACATTTATTTTAAAAAACAGGTTTCGCCTTGTCATTATGTGGTATCATGTGTAGATTGATGAGTCAAAACATTTTCCCCAATGCTGGAAGGGAGGCCTGAGTGAAAAGGTTTGGGAACCCCTGTCCTAGAGTTGTAATGGTTCACTGGCCATCGGTTCGGTTTGATCCTAAACACTGTGTGAATCATTACACCCCTGGTAAACACTGTGTGAATCATTACACCCCTGGTAAACACTGTGCATTGAATGCTTGTTTTTGTTGGATGATAATCACCTGAAATGAAAAATGTGAGCGTGTCCAGAACCGTTCCAGTCCAGCGCAATTTTTAAGTAAATAATGTGTTTAGTTTTGCTGCTTTTTCGTTTTTTTAATCCATTCAGGCCATAGATGCCGATGCAGAGTCGCCCAATAACGTCATTGAGTATTCCATTATGCAAGCTGAGCCGGACAACATCTTCGACATCAACGCAGAGACTGGAGAGATCAAGCTCAAGTCGTACATCAAGTCCATGGAGATCGTGCAGAACATCACCAAGCAGAAGGACTGCAGGTGGTCTCTGGTGGTCCAAGCCCGGGACCGAGGGTCTCCATCCTTCAGCACTACCGCCGTGGTCAACATCGACATCACTGAGGCAGTAGGTTCAATGTTTCCTGACCTTAACCGTAGAGTAATAACCCTGACCTAACTGCCAAACCCTAACTGCCTAACTGCTTAATTTCCTAACCCTAACTGCTTAATTTCCTAACCCTAACTACTTAATTTCCTCACCCTTACTGCCGAATTTCCTCACCCTTACTGCCGAATTTCCTCACCCTTACTGCCTAATTTCCAAACCCTAACTACCTAACCCTAACTACCTAACCCTAACTGCTTAATTTCCTAACCCTAACTGCTTAATTTCCTAACCCTAACTGCCTAATTTCCTAACCCTAACTACCTCACCCTAACTGCTTAATTTCCTAACCCTAACTGCTTAATTTCCTAACCCTAACTGCCTAATTTCCTAACCCTAACTACCTCACCCTAACTACTTAATTTCCTAACCCTAACTGCCTAATTTCCTAACCCTAACTGCCTAATTTCCTAACCCTAACTGCCTAATTTCCTAACCCTAACTGCCTAATTTCCTAACCCTAACTGCCCAATTTCCTAACCCTAACTGCCCAATTTCCTAACCCTAACTGCCCAATTTCCTAACCCTAACTGCCCAATTTCCTAACCCTAACTGCCCAATTTCCTCACCCTAACTGCCCAATTTCCTCAACTAACTTAATTTCCTCACCCTAACTACCTCATTTCCCTAACTACTTAATTTCCTCACCCTAACTACCTCATTTCCCTAACTACTTAATTTCCTAACCCTAACTACCTCATTTCCCTAACTACTTAATTTCCTAACCTTAACTGCTTAATTTCCTAACCCTAACTGCCTAACTGCTTAATTTTCTAACCCTGCTGTCATACCTTATCCATAGGCTGCTTACAGGGTAAGGAAATCAATCATTTGGGTGAACTAACGCAAGCAGCATTAGCTCTGTCAAGCCTGTTAAGTGATATTTTAAAAACAAACTCTCCTCTAATAGAGGAAACTCTCCTCTAATAGAAACATAAAGAAAGTGCTATTTCAATTGTTTATATATATATATTTTTTTTTATATTGTAAAAATGTACCTACTCATTAAGTGTATTTTTGTTTCCAAATTTGCATTCATTGATTGCATGAATTTTAAAGCCTTTACCTTCCTCTTTGTTAACTTCGCCCTACATATTTAACATCATATCCGAGAAGAATAGAATACCACAATATTATCTCTGTGTGAATATTATCTCTGTTGTCTTCTGTGTTGCATTGTGCTTTTCAGATCAAAGCTCGAATAATTGCAAACTTCCTGAACCTCATCAAGCGCCCATCAAATGTTATTGGACTTTTTTTGGGCATAGTCGGCTTCACAATCTTACTAACAATCTGTATATCCACTACCTTGTACTGTAGAACAGTGAAGAAAGCTCGCGTCAACCCCCAGGCCAATTTCATCAGAGTTATCCGAAGGCCCAAATGATCATGAGACCCATCCCACTGGACTATACAGACTACATTTTATATATCACCTTATTATGTCTGCAAGACATTACTTTATGATACTTTAAAGACAGTATTTATTTTTTTACTTCTTTGTCTGTAAAAGAGTAGCAAAGCACATTATAAAGGATAGGATTTTTCTATTGGATTCTTGTATTGGTATTTGGTATGTTATTAGGATCCCCATTAGCTGTTTCCGAAGGCAGCAGCTACTCTTCCTGGGTTCCACACAGAACATGAAAATTGACATAATACGGAACATGAATAGACAAGATCATCTCAAGGACGGGACTACATACTGGAGTACATTATAACGGAGAGTACTGGAGTACATTATATAGGAGAGTACTGGAGTACATTATATAGGAGAGTACTGGAGTACATTATACAGGAGAGAACTGGAGTACATTATATAGGAGAGTACTGGAGTACATTATATAGGAGAGTACTGGAGTACATTATACAGGAGAGTACTGGAGTACATTATACAGGAGAGTACTGGAGTACATTATACAGGAGAGTACTGGAGTACATTATACAGGAGAGTACTGGAGTACATTATACAGGAGAGTACTGGAGTACATTATACAGGAGAGTACTGGAGTACATTATACAGGAGAGTACTGGAGTACATTATACAGGAGAGTACTGGAGTACATTATACAGGAGAGTACTGGAGTACATTATACAGGAGAGTACTGGAGTACATTATACAGGAGAGTACTGGAGTACATTATACAGGAGAGTACTGGAGTACATTATACAGGAGAGTACTGGAGTACATTATATAGGAGAGTACTGGAGTACATTATATAGGAGAGTACTGGAGTACATTTTAAAGGAGAGTACTGGAGTACATTATAAAGGAGAGTACTGGAGTACATTATATAGGAGAGTACTGGAGTACATTATAAAGGAGAGTACTGGAGCACATTATAAAGGAGAGTACTGGAGTACATTATAAAGGGGAGTACATTGTATAGGAGAGTACTGGAGCACATTATATAGGAGAGTACTGGAGTACATTATAAAGGAGAGTACTGGAGAACAGTGAAGAGTACTGGAGTACATTATAAAGGAGAGTACTGGAGTACATTATATAGGAGAGTACTGGAGTACATTATATAGGAGAGTACTGGAGTACATTATAAAGGAGAATACTGGAGTACATTATAAAGGAGAGTACTGGAGTACATTATATAGGAGAGTACTGGAGTACATTATATAGGAGAGTACTGGAGTACATTATATAGGAGAGTACTGGAGTACATTATAAAGGAGAGTACTGGAGTACATTATAAAGGAGAGTACTGGAGGACATTATATAGGAGAGTACTGGAGTACATTATATAGGAGAGTACTGGAGTACATTATAATGGAACAGTAAATAAGTACACACACACACACAGGTTTTGACCGGTCGTCATTGTAAATACGATTTTTTTTCTTAACTAACTTGTATACATATGATATTATATAAAAACAATTATAGTTATTTCATATCCATCTTTTATATTTGATTGGGATATGTTTTTCTACTCCTAAAAATGTATTTTTATCTACTTTATTTTTATCTCTACTATTTACTGTTTTGATTATATTGTCAAATTCTAGTGCTAGTATTATAGTATGTAGGACTTATTTTATAGTAATTCTCCTACGTCAGAGCATATTTTAAACAGTTTGACTATACTGAAGTAACAAAGATGAAGTCATTTACTTTCAAGCCAGTGTCTTGAGTTTAAGGTTAATCCCTTTGTCAGAAGAACAGAGTAATCTCTATTTTTCCATTTCAAATAATACATTCAAACCAAAGACCCAGTAGCATTCAACGTAGGGCTTTAGGAACCTGTCACAGGACGTTAATCCACAATACAATTCTTATCGGAGATCATGTCACTGCGCGTGAACAAAAAGAACAAACCGTTCTGATGCACCCGCCACACTCCCGAACAACAGTCAGTGTGTGTATGACCCAAATGGCACAGCCTAAAGTAGAGCACCGCACCCGCCACACTCCCGAACAACAGTCCGTGTGTGTATGACCCAAATGGCACAGCCTAAAGTAGAGCACCGCACCCGCCACACTCCCGAACAACAGTCCGTGTGTGTATGACCCAAATGGCACAGCCTAAAGTAGAGCACCGCACCCGCCACACTCCCGAACAACAGTCCGTGTGTGTATGACCCAAATGGCACAGCCTAAAGTAGAGCACCGCACCCGAAATCATTAACAGACACAGCAGTTTGGGATGAAAGGGTGTTTGACAATAATCAGTACAGTGAGAACATACATTATTAGTACATGTATGGACTAGCTGTGGGAATTGAACTCCACAACCTTGTTGTTGTTAGCCCCGTGCTTTTACCAACTGAGCCACACAGGACTTCCTGCGGCCATCATGCTGCTAGCGTTATAGAGATGTTGTCTGTCTGGGGCTCCTCTGTCAGTGCTTGGCTCATGTCTGACCTCTGACCCTGCTGCTTGCCTGCATGCTTTTGGACCAAAATATGAAACGTTTAAAACGTTTGATGATCTAGTCCCGTGGATGGGCGTGATTAAAAGTATTATCTTTGTGCTCTTTTACAGACTCAACTCAAGGGGCCTATGGCAGCCTTTTTATTGCAAAGTAGGCACAACCCAATGAAGGCCCTAGGCATGGTCGCTGGTGTCATTAGCATATTGGTAGGGGTCACTGTCTTGATCTCCACGGCTATGTTCTTGCGCAACACAAAGTCCAACAGGATAATGCCGGCGCGTCGCATCATCGTCAGACGGAGACCGTCAAGAGACCGTAAGCCGTGGACGTTTAACGTACCGTTCCGTGGCGGTGGCGGTGGAAATGACCCATTGAACAAGTTTGTTGTAGGCGACCCGGAAGCAGGGAGTGTCAGCATCAACCCCAACAAAAACATCAGACCCCGGTGCTCTAGATCAAAGCACAATACTCTGCCCCCCAGAGCCCCCTGTCTGTCTCCTCCATCCTGTCCCCCTCTGTCCTCCGACCCCAGGCCCAGTGAGAGGCCCCGGGCTGCAGTGCCGACCGTCTCTGGGGCCCTGGCTTCAAAGGGCTCCAGGAGATCCAGCCAGAGCAGAGAGAGCAACATCAGCTCTGAGACTACTAGAATCCCCGTCAGCTCAGCCCTGGTCTCTGAACTCAAAAGGAGACTGGAGCAGAAAATCACTGAGAGCAACTCAAGCTATTATTGAACCTGATAGGTGTGGTGTGCTGGCACTCTATCCAATCTGTCAGTAAATTGTCTGGACTTGCTGAATGTGCTCAGTCCTAGGATTGTAAAACTGCAATTGTAAAAGAAGGTTGAGGACAGTAGATAAATTCCCTTCAAAACTGTATTTTTTTTCAAAGCAAGTCCTCTGTCAAAGCAATGTTGCAACACTGTCCTATTATTGAACCTACTGAATCTAACGAGCTCTACACATTTTCTTCAAGATGTTAACATAACGTTGGACACTTGGATCCATGGACCCCGGTCCAGAATAGTGCAGTTTACAGGGAATTAGGGTGCCATTTGAGACACACACTGTCATCCAGAAATAACTAGAGATGTTTCTGCACTGCCATCTTGAGATGTGTAATGGGATCCTTGTTAGATACGTCTCTGCATTGCTGCCATCTTGAGATGTGTAATGGGATCCTTGTTAGATACGTCTCTGCATTGCTGCCATCTTGAGATGTGTAATGGGATCCTTGTTAGATACGTCTCTGCATTGCTGCCATCTTGAAAAGTGTAATGGGATCCTTGTTAGATAAGTTGGCAGCAATGCAATCTTGAGATGTGTAATGGGATCCTTGTTAGATACGTCTCTGCATTGCTGCCATCTTGAGATGTGTAATGGGATCCTTGTTAGATACGTCTCTGCATTGCTGCCATCTTGAGATGTGTAATGGGATCCTTGTTAGATACATCTCTGCATTGCTGGCATCTTGAGATGCGTAATGGGATCCTTGTTAGATACGTCTCTGCATTGCTGCCATCTTGAGATGCGTAATGGGATCCTTGTTAGATACGTCTCTGCATTGCTGCCATCTTGAGACGTTTAATGGTATCCTTGTTAGATACGTCTCTGCATTTCTGCCATCCCGAGGGAAACAACATGTTAACAAGAGTGACTAAGGGGGAAATACTGGACCATGTCTGAGGAAAAGACTACTGCGTATTTCTGTGTCATATTCCTGAAACGGTTTTGTTTAATTTGCTTAAGACCCTGCAATGTTTTCAAGAATAGTGCTGAAATATATGATTAGGATTGATATGTAGCCTATGTTGCCAGAATGCAAAATGGAATTCAAATTACGGAATTAATTTGGCAAAAGGACGCCTAAAAAATAGCCTCAATCAGCCTTGCTACTGTAGCTAGCTAGCTAGCTAGCTAGCTTGTTTACAATGATTTGATGCAGTCCAGACGGGCACTAGCAGATGGCACAATAGACAACATATGGCAGCAAGGAGTTTGTGTAACTAATGCCACACACCGGAGCCCGTATTCCTCTCTCCACTCACCTCTTCCCCACCTTTCTACTGATACAAACAAGGTGACTTCAGCGAGCACGTCTCCATTGAAGTTTTCTTTAAAACACGTAGTATTTCTACTATTGTGATTGTGTTGTAACAGTGAAAACATTTCAAATGCCCATCCCTAAAAATGTACCAACTTTGACTTGTGCATCAGATCGAAGCAGCTTTATGACACAGCTATAAAACATATAAAAAAAGAGATATTTTTTGACAGGATAAATGCCATTGCTTAAAACACGAGTGCTCATGGACCTGTGTTTGTGACATTCTAGTGGTGTTTGTCATATTTAGATAAGTAGATGTTCAAGGATTATGATGTGCCACTGCCTGCTTTCAAGACAACAAAAGCTCTTGCTTGTTTGAAATCAGTAACTTTTTTTCTTCTTTTTTTTTTCTCTCTTGTTTTGCTGAAATGCTTTTCTATTTCAAAAGGGTCTTCTTTTAATTTGGGGGGGGGATTGGTGTTGGATTACTCACTTAAATGAAGGAATCCCTTTGTTGTTTCAGTAAATATCAAACCGTATGAACGGAGATGTTATAAAATTGGCCATAAACTAAAGCATTAATTTCCACGCTGTGCAAACTACATGAAAATTAATGGGATACATAACGATACAATATATTCTATATGTGTGTATGTATGTATATATTCAATAATAATGTAACACTTGCCTGTTTCTTGAAGTGAAATC
The DNA here is from genome assembly GCF_034236695.1 of Oncorhynchus nerka. Lineage (NCBI taxonomy): Eukaryota > Metazoa > Chordata > Actinopteri > Salmoniformes > Salmonidae > Oncorhynchus > Oncorhynchus nerka. The sequence goes on from NC_088418.1 coordinate 9,886,189, forward strand.
TTGATTGTCTTTATTTTTTCGTTTTGAATAAATGTATGAAAAATAATTGTTGTGTTGTGATTTTGTTAGTTCGTAACTAGCGAGATATACAGTACGTTTTAGATAACAACAATAAACGGAGAGAAGAAAAAATAAGTAATCCGCACACTGCTCTTGATTGTATCACTGCTCTTGATCGTATCACTGCTCTTGATTGTATCACTGCTCTTGATTGTATCACTGCTCTTGATTGTATCACTGCTCTTGATTGTATCACTGCTCTTGATTGTATCACTGCTCTTGATTGTATCACTGCTCTTGATTGTATCACTGCTCTTGATTGTATCACTGCTCTTGATTGTATCGCTGCTCTTGATTGTATCGCTGCTCTTGATCGTATCGCTGCTCTTGATCGTATCGCTGCTCTTGATTGTATCGCTGCTCTTGATCGTATCGCTGCTCTTGATCGTATCGCTGCTCTTGATCGTATGACTGCTCTTGATCGTATCGCTGCTCTTGATCGTATCGCTGCTCTTGATCGTATCGCTGCTCTTGATCGTATCGCTGCTCTTGATCGTATCGCTGCTCTTGATGCTCTTGATCGTATCACTACTCTTGATCGTATCCCTACTCTTGATCGTATCCCTACTCTTGATCGTATCACTGCTCTTGATCGTATCACTACTCTTGATCGTGTCACTGCTCTTTAATTAGCTTTACGCATCGCCCTCACAGCCTTTGTCAGAGCTTAAGATAACAATAGACTACAATACTGAAATAATTTTGTGATCTGCAATAAATTACATAAAAAAATAAATACATGTTTATGTGTAGATGTCAGTGGAGGCTGCTGAGGGGAGGACGGCTCATAATAATGGCTGGAACGGAGCAAATGGAATGGCATCAAACCATGTTTGATGTATTTGGTAGCGTTCCACTGATTCCGCTCCAGCCATTCGCATGAGCCCGTCCTCCCCAATGAAGGCGCCACCAACCTCCTGTGATAGGTATGGTACTATATGTCATTATTCAATCAAAGGCTTGTTGTTGTCGACAAGTGCATTGCACTTGACTTTTAAAGATAATTTACACACGTGAATGGTCTCAGGATGCTTTACTGTTGGCATGACACAGGACTGATTGTAGCGCTCACCTTGTCTTCTCCGGACAAGCTTTTCTCCGGACGTCCCAAACAATCGGGAAGGGGATTCATCAGAGAAAATGACTTTACCCCAGTCCTCAGCAGTCCAATCCCTGTATCTTTGGAAGAAAATCAGTCTGTCCCTGATGTTTTTCCTGGAGAGAAGTGGCTTCTTTGCTGCCCTTCTTGACACCAGGCCATCCTCCAAAAGTCTTCGCCTCACTGTGCATGCAGATGCACTCACACCTGCCTGCTGCCATTCCTGAGCAAACTCTGTACTGGTGGTGCCCCGATCCCGCAGCTGAATCAACTTTAGGAGACGGTCCTGGCACTTGCTGGACTTTCATGGGTGCCACAACAATTGCACCACTCTCCTTGAAGTTCTTGATGATCCGATAAATGGTTGATTTAGGTGCAAACTTACTGGTAGCAATATCCTTGCCTGTGAAGCCCTTTTTGTGCAAAGCAATGATGACGGCACGTGTTTCCTTCAGGTAACCATGGTTGACAGAGGAAGAACAATGATTCCAAGCACCACCCTCCTTTTGAAGCTTCCAGTCTGTTATTCGAACTCAATCAGCATGACAGAGTGATCCCAAGCCTTGTCCTCGTCAACACTCACACCTGTGTTAATGAGATAATCACTGACATGATGTCAGCTGGTCCTTTTGTGGCAGGGCTGAAATGCAGTGGACATGTTTTTTGGGGGGGATTCAGTTCATTTGCATGGCAAAGAGGGACTTTGCAATTAATTGCAATTCATCTGATCACTCTTCATAACATTCTGGAGTGTATGCAAATTGCCATCATACAAACTGAGGCAGCAGACTTTGTGAAAGTTAACATTTGTGTCATTCTCAAAACTTTTGGCCACGACTGTACAAGGGCAGAGAGCTGTTTGGCATCTGTTTTGATAATGTACCACTTTAACTAAGGCTGTCTCAGCTCAGCTGTTTGGCATCTCTGTTTTGATCATGTACCACTTTAACTAAGGCTGTCTCAGCTCAGCTGTTTGGCATCTCTGTTTTGATCATGTACCACTTTAACTAAGGCTGTCTCAGCTCAGCTGTTTGGCATCTCTGTTTTTATCATGTACCACTTTAACTAAGGCTGTCTCAGCTCAGCTGTTTGGCATCTCTGTTTTGATCATGTACCACTTTAACTAAGGCTGTCTCAGCTCAGCTGTTTGGCATCTCTGTTTTGATAATGTACCACTTAAATAAGGCTGTCTCAGCTCAGCTGTTTGGCATCTCTGTTTTGATCATGTACCACTTAACTAAGGCTGTCTCAGCTCAGCTGTTTGGCATCTCTGTTTTGATAATGTACCACTTAAATAAGGCTGTCTCAGCTCAGCTGTTTGGCATCTCTGTTTTGATCATGTACCACTTTAACTAAGGCTGTCTCAGCTCAGCTGTTTGGCATCTCTGTTTTGATCATGTACCACTTTAACTAAGGCTGTCTCAGCTCAGCTGTTTGGCATCTCTGTTTTGATCATGTACCACTTTAACTAAGGCTGTCTCAGCTCAGCTGTTTGGCATCTCTGTTTTGATCATGTACCACTTTAACTAAGGCTGTCTCAGCTCAGCTGTTTGAAATCCAAGTTCTCCAGAATTTTGCATAAGAATGTAATGTTGGTTTCAGGTGTGTGCGTACTGGTAGTGAAGTGCAGGAGAGCAGAGAGTTGTGAAACAGGCGCACACTTTATTGAGGCAGGAGCAAACCGCAGACGGATGCTACTGCGTCAAAAACCTCCAGCAAAAATGGCAAAAGTGCAAAGCGCGAAAACAGTCACTAAAGCTATAGTTTACCAAATAAACATACTTTGTGAAATAAACACGGAACATGGAAAACCAGCCTGGTGCAACACATAAAACATGTAACACAAAACAATTCCGCACAAGGACATGGGGTGGGGGGGACAGAGGAATATATATATACACAATGTGATTAGGGAATGTAAACCAGGTGTGCGGGGAACAAGACCAAACAAATGGAACAATGAAAAATGGAGCGGCGATGGCTAGAAGGTCGGTGACGTCGACTGCCGAACGAGGAGAGGAGCCGACTTCGGTGGAAGTCGTGACAGTTGGAGATTGTCCGAAAATTGCTAAGAGCTGAAGAATCTACATTACTTTCCTTCAGAAGGGTTTCATCAGAGCAGTTTTTAGTGCAGTGGGGAAAGTGCCTGTGAACAGGGAGTGATTAACAATAGCTTGCACTTCTTCAGATATGCAATTAAAAACTATTTTGAAGAAGGTTGGGGGGGGTAGGATTGAGGAGGCAGGTAGAAGGCTTAAGTTGTGATATAACTTTTCCTGAGCATATCTGTGTCAAATCCATAGTGCCTTTGTGTGGTAGACCGGGGACAATATCATCAAGCTTCTCATCAGATCTTGCTTATGCAGCACACTCCTCATATTTAGACTTTGAAGAAAGTTCACATGGGATTGAGGTAGAATTTATGAGTTCATGGTCCCGTGTAGCTCAGCTGGTAGAGCATGGGGCTTGCAACATCAGTGTTAAGTGTTCAATTCCCACGGGAGGGCCAGTGTTAAAACAGTATGCACTCTGTACTGTAAATTACTCTGGAGAAGAGTGTATGCTAAATTCCCTCCACAAACATGAGGCCATCAATGGTTGAGAAGAGCACTCTCAAATGATTCTCATTAAGGTAGAAAAATGAACATGTCTGCAATGTCTAATTGTCTTGTTATACAGGATATGCCAAGTTGCTCTTAGAATATAATAATGGCAACTTTTACTTTCTCCACTTCCGCTCTGCCATTCTGCAATTTCTTTAACCGCTCCTACACCAAAACGGCATCATCACCATATCCACAATCACACAGTATCATTCCAACCTCATAGTGTGGAAATGTATATAAAACTAATAAAAAAAAAATATATTTATATATATTATGTTTGCACTAGGCCTTTAAAATTGCAACATTTTCTCTAAGCCCCATGGCAAAATGTGTAGAATTGCAAGAAATTAACTTTAACACTCAAAAATGTCTCTCCACCATCGACGGAGGCCACTAAAATGTTTTGCCGTGAGGTGGGGAGGGGGCCCTCAACCAAATCTCTCTTAGGGCCCCCAAAAGGCTATAGCCGGCCCTGATTGTCTTCATAAGTGAATGCTGTCCATTTACATTTACATTTAAGTCATTTAGCAGACGCTCTTATGACTTAAATGTAAATGTAAATGGACAGCATTCACTTATGAAGACAATCAGGGCCGGCTATAGCCTTTTGGGGGCCCTAAGAGAGATTTGGTTGAGGGCCCCCTCCCCACCTCACGGTGGGTAAACGGGTGATGTTAACCCTTTAAACCTTACCGTTAACACCCTATTCTACAGTCAAACTGACCTGCACCATCTTCCTAATCTTCTTTCTTGACCCTCTCGTCTCTATTCACTCATTCATGGGTAATGCTCACTTATACATAATTGGCTTTTGTCTTTTGGCGGCTGAGAATGTTGATAGCAAATTCCGGTGAATCTTTCAACTGGGAAACCTGAACATTTTGTGAAAGTTATCGGAATTTTAGGTGTAATAAATTGAAAGACGTAAACTTACGATGATACAAATCAAAGAAGTAGAATATCTTTGACTCCACAATAGATGTGCTTTTATTCAAGACTATACATGTTTTGATCACATTGGCATGTGACAGACAGATATTTTAGGCAATTGTTGAATACAAAAATACATTCAAGTAAATTAAGGACTAAATTATTTACCCCCTTAATGTGACAGACAATATATATTTTATATAGATAAAAAAAAAAAAACTAATATCAGAAATGACCATCTAATGCAGCTTTCAGTAAAAACTCATGAGAATATCTCATGTTGTCTATTCTCTCTGAGAGACATGGTTAGGATCTATGTGAGACCCAAATGGGACCCTATTCACATTGTAGTGCACTTCTTTTTACCAGGGCCCATACGGAGTAGTGCACTACTTTTTACCAGGGCCCATACGGAGTAGTGCACCCCTTTTTACCAGGGCCCATACGGAGTAGTGCACTACTTTTTACCAGGGCCCATACGGAGTAGTGCACTACTTTTGTCCATGTCCCACGGGGAGTAGTGCACTACTTTTGACCAGAGCCCATAGGGGTAGTGTACTATATAGGGAATAGGGTGGCATTTGGTACACAGGTGTGGTTAAGATCTAGAGAGATACAAGATACAGATTATAAAAAAACAATATATGATAATCTCTTTACCAGTGTATGAATAAACATGCACCAAAACAACGCTTTTACATAACACATCCTTTTGAGTTGTGGTGCTAAAATCAAAGTGTTAGTCTGTGAACAAGCACTCCCTTCCTGTTGGCCCTATCCCTTGGATGTTTACAGATCTGCAGGAAGTCCCACAACTAAACCTCTTATACCTATCCTATTCTATAGGATAACCTATCCAGACAAGGGTTACGAAATTACAGTAACTTTCCTAAAATTCCCAGGTTTTCCAGAAATCCTGGTTGGACAATTGCAGATGTCCTGCTTATTCCCTCCTTATTTCATGAATCTCCAACCAGGATTTCTTGATTCCATGAATCTCCAAACAGGATTTCCTGATTCCATGAATCTCCAACCAGGATTTCCTGATTCCATGAATCTCCAACCAGGATTTCCTGATTCCATGAATCTCCAAACAGGATTTCCTGATTCCATGAATCTCCAAACAGGATTTCCTGATTCTATGAATCTCCAAACAGGATTTCCTGATTCCATGAATCTCCAAACAGGATTTCCTGATTCCACGAATCTCCAACCAGGATTTCCTGATTCCACGAATCTCCAAACAGGATTTCCTGATTCCATGAATCTCCAAACAGGATTTCCTGATTCCATGAATCTCCAAACAGGATTTCCTGATTCCATGAATCTCCAAACAGGATTTCCTGATTCCATGAATCTCCAAACAGGATTTCCTGATTCCACGAATCTCCAACCAGGATTTCCTGATTCCACGAATCTCCAAACAGGATTTCCTGATTCCATGAATCTCCAAACAGGATTTCCTGATTCCATGAATCTCCAAACAGGATTTCCCGATTCCATGAATCTCCAAACAGGATTTCCCGATTCCATGAATCTCCAAACAGGATTTCCTGATTCTATGAATCTCCAAACATGATTTCCTGATTCCATGAATCTCCAAACAGGATTTCCTGATTCCATGAATCTCCAACCAAGATTTCCTGATTCCATGAATCGGCAAACAGGATTTCCTGATTCCATGAATCGGCAAACAGGATTTCCTGATTCCATGAATCTCCAAACAGAATTTCCTGATTCCATGAATCTCCAAACAGGATTTCCTGATTCCATGAATCTCCAAACAGGATTTCTGGAAAACCTGAACATTTTGTGAACGTTACAAGAATTGTACAACCCTAATCCAGACCCTTCAGATTTGTAAACATCAAAAGCTTAAGGTCAATGGGATCTGGGTAGGGAGCAATTAGGATGGTGTTGTCTCAAGTGTCCATCTTCACCTTTAACTCTAATCCCAACAACCTTCACCCCCAAGTCTAATCCCCACCATCCCACCCCCACCATCCCAAAGTGAGTCAAAAACAGGAAAAGAGTAGCAAAGAAGCCTCATACATTACGTAGGTAGTAGTGCAAAGGCTGTATACAGTATGTATTAATGTATATTTAACTGAACCTCTCCTAATGAATGAGTTTCAACGAACCGTGAGGAAATGCAGTCCATTACATTCTGAAGACAAGAACATATGTGCAACAATGTTGCATGTACAGAATTAACAGGTTTTTTTTTGCCAGATGAGATGAATTCTCCATTTTTCTTTTAAAAACAGAGATCAATCAAGATAAATAGATACAGTATATAAACTCATTAAAAAAATGTTTTATTTTTATTTTTTACCTTTAACAATATACTCTTTCTACAGACATGGAGAAAGGCGATTCACTCTTAACATGACAACTTGAAGCTTAACAAATGTATTTCCTAAAGCTTCACTTCACATAAGACTGTTCCCTACTTTTACAGATAAGTGTCCCTCTAGACGTCTTGTACACGTTTTAAAACGTTAAACCTACAGCGAATATAGCTTTGTCTCTAGTGGTTGTCTCTAGTGGTTGTCTCTAGTGGTTGTCTCTAGTGGTTGTCTCTAGTGGTTGTCTCTGGTGGTTGTCTCTAGTGGTTGTCTCTAGTGGTTGTCTCTAGTGGTTGTCTCTAGTGGTTGTCTCTGGTGGTTGTCTCTGGTGGTTGTCTCTGGTGGTTGTCTCTAGTGGTTGTCTCTGGTGGTTGTCTCTAGTGGTTGTCTCTGGTGGTTGTCTCTAGTGGTTGTCTCTAGTGGTTGTCTCTGGTGGTTGTCTCTGGTGGTTGTCTCTGGTGGTTGTCTCTGGTGGTTGTCTCTAGTGGTTGTCTCTGGTGGTTGTCTCTAGTGGTTGTCTCTAGTGGTTGTCTCTAGTGGTTGTCTCTGGTGGTTGTCTCTAGTGGTTGTCTCTAGTGGTTGTCTCTAGTGGTTGTCTCTAGTGGTTGTCTCTGGTGGTTGTCTCTGGTGGTTGTCTCTAGTGGCTTTTTAAAACGTTAAACCTACAGCGAATATAGCTTTGTCTCTAGTGGTTGTCTCTAGTGGTTGTCTCTAGTGGTTGTCTCTGGTGGTTGTCTCTGGTGGTTGTCTCTAGTGGCTTTTTAAAACGTTAAACCTACAGTGAATATAGCTTTGTCTCTAGTGGTGGTCTCTAGTGGTTGTCTCTGGTGGTTGTCTCTAGTGGCTTTTTAAAACGTTAAACCTACAGCGAATATAGCTTTGTCTCTAGTGGTTGTCTCTAGTGGTTGTCTCTGGTGGTTGTCTCTAGTGGTTGTCTCTAGTGGTTGTCTCTAGTGGTTGTCTCTGGTGGTTGTCTCTGATGGTTGTCTCTAGTGGTTGTCTCTAGTGGTTGTCTCTAGTGGTTGTCTCTGGTGGTTGTCTCTAGTGGTTGTCTCTAGTGGTTGCCTCCAGTGGTTGTCTCTAGTGGTTGTCTCTAGTGGTTGTCTCTAGTGGTTGTCTCTAGTGGTTGTCTCTAGTGGTTGTCTCTAGTGGTTGCCTCCAGTGGTTGTCTCTAGTGGTTGTCTCTAGTGGTTGTCTCTAGTGGTTGTCTCTAGTGGTTGTCTCTGGTGGTTGTCTCTAGTGGTTGTCTCTGGTGGTTGTCTCTAGTGGTTGTCTCTGGTGGTTGTCTCTAGTGGTTGTCTCTGGTGGTTGTCTCTAGTGGTTGTCTCTGGTGGTTGTCTCTAGTGGTTGTCTCTAGTGGTTGTCTCTAGTGGTTGTCTCTAGTGGTTGTCTCTGGTGGTTGTCTCTGGTGGTTGTCTCTAGTGGCTTTTTAAAACGTTAAACCTACAGCGAATATAGCTTTGTCTCTAGTGGTTGTCTCTAGTGGTTGTCTCTGGTGGTTGTCTCTAGTGGCTTTTTAAAACGTTAAACCTACAGTGAATATAGCTTTGTCTCTAGTGGTGGTCTCTAGTGGTTGTCTCTGGTGGTTGTCTCTAGTGGCTTTTTAAAACGTTAAACCTACAGCGAATATAGCTTTGTCTCTAGTGGTTGTCTCTAGTGGTTGTCTCTGGTGGTTGTCTCTAGTGGTTGTCTCTAGTGGTTGTCTCTAGTGGTTGTCTCTGGTGGTTGTCTCTGATGGTTGTCTCTAGTGGTTGTCTCTAGTGGTTGTCTCTAGTGGTTGTCTCTGGTGGTTGTCTCTAGTGGTTGTCTCTAGTGGTTGTCTCTAGTGGTTGTCTCTGGTGGTTGTCTCTAGTGGTTGTCTCTAGTGGTTGTCTCTAGTGGTTGTCTCTAGTGGTTGTCTCCAGTGGTTGTCTCAAGTGGTTGTCTCTAGTGGTTGTCTCTGGTGGTTGTCTCTAGTGGTTGTCTCTAGTGGTTGTCTCTAGTGGTTGGTTCTAGTGGCTTTTTAAAACGTTAAACCTACAGCGAATATAGCTTTGTCTCTAGTGGTTGTCTCTAGTGGTTGTCTCTAGTGGTTGTCTCTAGTGGTTGCCTCCAGTGGTTGTCTCTAGTGGTTGTCTCTAGTGGTTGTCTCTAGTGGTTGCCTCCAGTGGTTGTCTCTAGTGGTTGTCTCTAGTGGTTGTCTCTGGTGGTTGTCTCTGGTGGTTGTCTCTAGTGGTTGTCTCTAGTGGTTGTCTCTAGTGGTTGTCTCTGGTGGTTGTCTCTAGTGGTTGTCTCTAGTGGTTGTCTCTGGTGGTTGTCTCTAGTGGTTGTCTCTAGTGGTTGTCTCTAGTGGTTGTCTCCAGTGGTTGTCTCTAGTGGTTGTCTCTGGTGGTTGTCTCTAGTGGTTGTCTCTAGTGGTTGTCTCTAGTGGCTTTTTAAAACGTTAAACCTACAGCGAATATAGCTTTGTCTCTAGTGGTTGTCTCTAGTGGTTGTCTCTAGTGGTTGTCTCTAGTGGTTGCCTCCAGTGGTTGTCTCTAGTGGTTGTCTCTAGTGGTTGTCTCTAGTGGTTGTCTCTAGTGGCTTTATAAAACGTTAAACCTACAGCGAATATAGCTTTGTCTCTAGTGGTTGTCTCTAGTGGTTGTCTCTGGTGGTTGTCTCTAGTGGTTGTCTCTAGTGGTTGTCTCTAGTGGTTGTCTCTAGTGGTTGTCTCTTGTGGTTGTCTCTAGTGGTTGTCTCTGGTGGTTGTCTCTAGTGGTTGTCTCTGGTGGTTGTCTCTAGTGGTTGTCTCTAGTGGTTGTCTCTAGTGGTTGTCTCTGGTGGTTGTCTCTAGTGGTTGTCTCTAGTGGTTGTCTCTGGTGGTTGTCTCTAGTGGTTGTCTCTAGTGGTTGTCTTTAGTGGTTGTCTCTGGTGGTTGTCTCTAGTGGCTTTTTAAAACGTTAAACCTACAGCGAATATAGCTTTGTCTCTAGTGGTTGTCTCTAGTGGTTGTCTCTAGTGGTTGTCTCTAGTGGTTGTCTCTGGTGGTTGTCTCTAGTGGCTTTTTAAAACGTTAAACCTACAGCGAATATAGCTTTGTCTCTAGTGGTTGTCTCTAGTGGTTGTCTCTAGTGGTTGTCTCTAGTGGTTGTCTCTGGTGGTTGTCTCTGGTGGTTGTCTCTAGTGGTTGTCTCTAGTGGTTGTCTCTAGTGGTTGTCTCTAGTGGTTGTCTCTGGTGGTTGTCTCTAGTGGCTTTTTAAAACGTTAAACCTACAGCGAATATAGCTTTGTCTCTAGTGGTTGTCTCTAGTGGTTGTCTCTAGTGGTTGTCTCTGGTGGTTGTCTCTAGTGGTTGTCTCTAGTGGTTGTCTCTAGTGGTTGTCTCTGGTGGTTGTCTCTAGTGGTTGTCTCTAGTGGTTGTCTCTGGTGGTTGTCTCTGGTGGTTGTCTCTAGTGGTTGTCTCTAGTGGTTGTCTCTAGTGGTTGTCTCCAGTGGTTGTCTCTAGTGGTTGTCTCTAGTGGTTGTCTCTGGTGGTTGTCTCTAGTGGTTGTCTCTAGTGGTTGTCTCTAGTGATTGTCTCTAGTGGCTTTTTAAAACGTTAAACCTACAGCGAATATAGCTTTGTCTCTAGTGGTTGTCTCTAGTGATTGTCTCTAGTGGCTTTTTAAAATGTTAAACCTACAGCGAATATAGCTTTGTCTCTAGTGGTTGTCTCTAGTGGTTGTCTCCAGTGGTTGTCTCTAGTGGTTGTCTCTAGTGGTTGTCTCTGGTGGTTGTCTCTAGTGGTTGTCTCTAGTGGTTGTCTCTAGTGATTGTCTCTAGTGGCTTTTTAAAACGTTAAACCTACAGCGAATATAGCTTTGTCTCTAGTGGTTGTCTCTAGTGGTTGTCTCTAGTGGTTGTCTCTAGCGGTTGCCTCCAGTGGTTGTCTCTAGTGGTTGTCTCTAGTGGTTGTCTCTAGTGGTTGTCTCTAGTGGTTGTCTCTAGTGGTTGTCTCTAGTGGTTGTCTCCAGTGGTTGTCTCCAGTGGTTGTCTTTAGTAGATATTTTTAAACTTTAAACCTACAGCTAATATAGCTTTGCTCCAGTGGTTGTCTCTGGTAGATCTTGTGCTTTTCCCCTGTGGTTGTTTTTTTCGTCTGAGGACTTACTCCTCTTCTTCATCACCTCTTCAGAGTCTCCACAGAGTCCTTCATCGCTGGCGGCCTGGAGGCTGTCGAAGGTCCCCTGTCTCTCCCCATTGGTCCTCAGGGTCTTCTCCTGCCTCCTCCTCCTCTTACACTGCTCCGTACAGCGGTCCAGGCAGCTGAACTTACATCTGGTGTCGGTGGTGCAGGCGTACATCCCCACGGGCACCGCCAGCACCATGGCGCACACGATCACGATAATATGGATGAGCTTCTCCCGTTGTTCCAGCTGACTGATGTCACTTCCTGTTACAAACACGATGCACTGGCCGGCGCGAGGCATCTGGTTCTTCAGCGTCACACACACCTCGTATTTAGTAACCGGTAGGAGGTCGTTGACCGAATAGGTGTTGATGCCCGGCCCGATGTATGTCAACTCCTTTTTGTCAGAGTGGTATTTCCCCAAGTGGATGGTGAACCAGGTCTCTGCAGGGTTGTCCGTCGCCGCGTACCACTCCAGAGTGATGCCGTAGACCGTCTGCTTGGAGATGCGGATGTCGATGTAGACGTTCCCGTCGGCCGAGGCCAGGGGGAACGGGGGTAGAGACATGGCGGCACCGACGGAGGAGGAGGAGGAGGCGTTGAAAGACTTGATGTTGACCAGGAAACTGACGGAGGAGTTGCCTATGAAGTTGTTGGCGAAGCAGGTGTAAGCGCCTCGGTCCGCCAGGTGAAGGGATGGGATGACCAGCTGAGATCTGATGGTCTCATCGTCCACACGGGTCTCTGAGACTGGAGAGAAAGGAGAATTATGTTACAACTTAATCAACAAGGGTGGATAAAAATCAACATATTGTACATGTATAATATGCAGTACTGTTTATGTTATTTGTTGCATTAGGCATTATTGTTGAGTTTGCCTACAAGAAAGGCAGTGTCATTCACTGTTTAAATCAATCTATAAACATCAATAGCCAACCAAACCCTGTTTTAATCTATAAACACCAATAGCCAACCTGTTTTAATCTATAAACATCAATAGCCAACCAAACCCTGTTTTAATCTATAAACACCAATAGCCAACCAAACCCTGTTTTAATCTATAAACATCAATAGCCAACCTGTTTTAATCTATAAACATCAATAGCCAACCTGTTTTAATCTATAAACACCAATAGCCAACCAAACTCTGTTGTAATCTATAAACACCAATAGCCAACCAAACCCTGTTTTAATCTATAAACATCAATAGCCAACCAAACCCTGTTTTAATCTATAAACATCAATAGCCAACCAAACCCTGTTTCAATCTATAAACACCAATAGCCAACCTGTTTTAATCTATAAACATCAATAGCCAACCAAACCCTGTTTCAATCTATAAACACCAATAGTCTACCTGTTTTAATCTATAAACACCAATAGCCAACCTGTTTTAATCTATAAACACCAATAGTCTACCTGTTTTAATCTATAAACACCAATAGCCAACCTGTTTTAATCTATAAACACCAATAGCCAACCTGTTTTAATCTATAAACACCAATAGTCTACCTGTTTTAATCTATAAACACCAATAGTCTACCTGTTTTAATCTATAAACACCAATAGCCAACCTGTTTTAATCTATAAACACCAATAGCCAACCTGTTTTAATCTATAAACACCAATAGCCAACCTGTTTTAATCTATAAACACCAATAGCCAACCTGTTTTAATCTATAAACACCAATAGCCAACCTGTTTTAATCTATAAACACCAATAGCCAACCAAACCCTGTTTTAATCTATAAACATCAATAGCCAACCAAACCCTGTTTCAATCTATAAACACCAATAGCCAACCTGTTTTAATCTATAAACATCAATAGCCAACCAAACCCTGTTTCAATCTATAAACACCAATAGCCAACCAAACCCTGTTTTAATCTATAAACACCAATAGCCAACCAAACCCTGTTTAGCCAACCAAACCCTGTTTTAACAATCTATAAACACCAATCAATAGTCTACCTGTTTCAATCAATAAACACCAATAGTCTACCCTATAAAACCTGTTTTAATCTATAAACACCAATAGTCTACCTGTTTTAATCTATAAACACCAAATAGTAATCTATACCAATAGCCAACCTTTTAATCTATAAACACCAAGTAGTAATCTATAAACACCAAAGTCCTGTTTAATCTATAAACACCAATAGCCAACCAAACCTGTTTTAATCTATAGCCAACCAAAAACTATCAATAGCCAATAAACACCAATAGCCAACCTGTTTTAATCTATAAACACCAATAGTCTACCTGTTTTAATCTATAAACACCAATAGTCTACCTGTTTTAATCTATAAAACCAAACAACCTGTTTTAATCTATAAACACCAATAGCCAACCTGTTTTAATCTATAAACATCAATAGCCAACCAAACCCTGTTTTAATCTATAAACACCAATAGCCAACCAAACCCTGTTTCAATCTATAAACACCAATAGCCAACCAAACCCTGTTTCAATCTATAAACATCAATAGTCTACCTGTTTCAATCAATAAACACCAATAGTCTACCTGTTGTAATCTATAAACACCAATAGCCAACCTGTTGTAATCTATAAACACCAATAGTCTACCTGTTGTAATCTATAAACACCAATAGTCTACCTGTTGTAATCTATAAACACCAATAGCCAACCTGTTTTAATCTATAAACACCAATAGTCTACCTGTTGTAATCTATAAACACCAATAGTCTACCTGTTGTAATCTATAAACACCAATAGCCAACCAAACCCTGTTTTAATCTATAAACACCAATAGCCAACCAAACCCTGTTTCAATCTATAAACACCAATAGCCAACCAAACCCTGTTTCAATCAATAAACACCAATAGCCAACCTGTTTTAATCTATAAACACCAATAGTCTACCTGTTTTAATCTATAAACACCAATAGTCTACCTGTTTTAATCTATAAACACCAATAGCCAACCTGTTTTAATCTATAAACACCAATAGTCTACCTGTTTTAATCTATAAACACCAATAGCCAACCTGTTTTAATCTATAAACACCAATAGTCTACCTGTTTTAATCTATAAACACCAATAGCCAACCTGTTTTAATCTATAAACACCAATAGCCAACCTGTTTTAATCTATAAACACCAATAGTCTACCTGTTTTAATCTATAAACACCAATAGCCAACCTGTTTTAATCTATAAACACCAATAGCCAACCTGTTTTAATCTATAAACACCAATAACCAACCAAACCCTGTTTCAATCTATAAACACCAATAGTCAAATGAATGTATGAAATACACATGCTTTAGCCTACTTGCCTTAAATCCTGTCATCAAAGTGGTGTAGTTATGAGTGACTGACATGTGATATCAGTCACTGGTAAATAAGCTACCGCAGCAAAGTCACAGCAATCTAATAGATGATAGTTTAGAAGTTGCAATTAAATAAAACCTTACCAGTAAATCCCCGTATAATCTTCAGGCTGTATGACCAGTGGATGGCGGGGTCAGGCCTGGCTTTGACTAAGCACCGGAGGGTTACCTTGTCCCCCAGTGACACCGTCATGTTGCTTTCTGAGGCTGAGGCCTCGGGCTTCATACATGTTTTCAAACCGACTTCGTGGAAGAACTTTCCCGCTCTGGAACTGGGGCCCGTGCACATCAGGTACGAGTTCATCAGAATTAGAGGCGGACTAACACTTTTGATAAACTCTACGAAACCTTTGAGGCGGCAGTCACACAGCCAAGGGTTGTCGTGCAGCGCTAAAACAACGTTGGCCTCTCCACTGCTTGGCTCTGTACTTCCTTTTCTCTCCTGAGTGTTGAGGAGAGGCCAGTTGACGAAGACATCCCTGGATATGACAGTAAGCTGATTGAAGGATAAGTCTAAATAGGTCAGGCCTGGAAGTTGTCTCAGGGCAGATTCCGGGAGCACGTCTAGTCGGTTATGTTTCAGGTCCAAAATCTTCAGGTTCGGCGTATCCTGGAACGCTGTCCATGGGACTGAACGCAGCTTGTTCCCCTGTAGCCGTAGTTCGGTTAGATTCGTCAGCCCCTCCAGACTCTTGATGTTCATTAGGGTGATGTCGTTGAAATTCAACCATAGAGACACCAAGGCACTAACTTTAGAGAAGGAGCCGCGGGGTAATTCGGTCAGATGAGAATTCTCTATTCGAATTTTACTGAAATCATTTGGAACATTGTCTGGGATTCGTCCCATGGCTGTTTCCATGCAAAGTAGGGATCTAAAATTAAACAAAAACATGTTGGGTTATGTAAGTACGGTTAGAGTTATAATTTAATGTTTAAATGAAATAAACAAAACTAGGTTATTTATGTTCTCTTAGAGTAAGTTATCTCTCCACATTGTACATTGTTAAAACAAGTTCTGAAAAACACCATTGAGTTTAGCAATAGGCTAAAGTCGATCAGTCAATAGGTCGACTGCATAACGTACTGACACGGTAAAGAAACTCGGTACAAAACTAGTTAGCCTACAAAATAATTGACAACAAACAATTTACCTTCCCAAGTTGTCATTTGTGCAAGAGCAGCCGGGTAAACAAGAAGTCGATCCAGGAGTAACTCGACAGAATAGCAACGCTATAGTTAAAACTGAATACAAGGTGGCGGCCATATTCCTTTAACAGAAACGCATGTGAAGCATTTGAGCAGGGCATCTCCACCGGGACGGACCGTATAGGTAAAGCTATTACTTTAATCTTCCTAGTGACGCAATTTCTTAAGACCCCAAAGGACATGATAAACACACCGGAGGTTTGTATTTTTAGCAATGAGCCTCATTGACTGACTGTCTATATGTGCCTCTACTAAACATATGTTCACTAATCCTTATGAATTAATGGGAAGGTTTTCAGGAATAATACAACTTGATATTGAATATGTGACCTGACCCCAAAAAATAAAAATAGAAATAGATTATCAGGGAGCATAATACGCAATCTATAGATTTGTCTTATTACAAACCAGCTGAGAAAATGGCACCATATACCCAACGCCTATTATTTGTGTACTGTGTGAAACAAAAGATCACAAAAAAACAAAGAGCTCGCAGTGCTTTTTTAACTGAGGAATGTTGGAAGAGGTCTTCAGACATACATAGTCTGCAGATGTTAGTGTACAAAGTAAAGGACTACAGTGACCATGACAAGGAAACAAGTTGTACACCAAACAAACACTGGTCTAAGGTACTTAACTAAAAATACTGGAAAGTACTACTTAAATAGTTTTTTGAGGTATTTGTACTTTACTATTTATATGTTTTGTCAGCGTTTACTTTTACTGCTCTACATTCCTAAGGAATGATGTGCTTATTACTCCATACATTTTCCCCGACACCCAAAAAGTACTCATTACATTTTGAATGCTTAGCAGGACAGGAAAATGGTCTAATTCACACACTTATCAAGAGAACATTTCTGGTCATCCCTCCTGCCTCTGATCTGGCGGACTCACTAAACACATACTTCGCATGTAAATGATGTCTGAGTGTTGGAGTGTGTCCCTGGCTATCTGTAAATAAAATGGCGCCATCTGGTTTGCTTAATATAAGGAATTTGAAATTATTAATACTTGTACTTTTGCTTTTGATATTTAAGTATATTTAAAACCAAATACTTTTAGACTTTTACTCAAGTAGTATTTTACTAGGTCACTTTTACTTGAGTAAAAGGTACCTATACTTTTACTCAGGTATGACAATTGGGTATTTTTTCCAACACTGCACAGAAAACATATCACGTGGCACTATCCATGGTGCTGATCGCAACCAATTATTTATATAATACATTAGATGACTGACAGGGGGCGCTGTTTTGAAGCCACCGCGCTTAAACAGACGGATTTTGATGTGGACTTGTGTATTATGCTAATTAGATGTCCGTGCTAGACATCGGACTCTAGGGGGTTAAAGTATAGTTTTTAAGAGAGTACCAATATCACTGTCCCCACTACAGCAAAAAAAAAAGATGAAATACATTTGCTCCCGAGTGGCGCAGAGGTCTAAGGCACTGCATCTCAGTGCAAGAGGCGTCACTGCAGACACCCTGGTTTGAAACCAGGCTGTATCACATCCGGCTGTGATTGGGAGTCCCATAGGGCGGGACACAATTGGCCCAGCGTTGTCCTGGTTTGGCTGGGGGAGGCCGTCATTGTAAATAAGAATTTGTTTTTAACTGACTTGCCTAATTAACTAAAGGTTAAATCCAAATATATATATATATATATATCAAAAATTGTCCTTGAAATATTTCATTTAAATACTGAAGAATTCTATTACAGTTTTTTTACAATCACTTTGGCACTAATTTCGGAACCTTGATGTCATTTTTCAAAACTCCAGACACAAAACTCACAACCAATGATCAAAATGCACATTTTTCAAAACTCTAACACTAACACTTTTTCCACGGTGTTGTACGTTAAGAGATGCCCTTCTGCACACCACTGTTTAAAACAGCTGTTATTTGAGCATGTGTGGCCTTTATGTTAGCTTGAATGAGTCTGGACATTGTCCTCTGACCTCTCTCATTAACAAGGTGTTTTTGACCACAGAAATGCCGCTCACTGAACGTGTTGTGTTTATCGCACCATTCTCTGTAAACTCTAGAGACTGTAGTCTCTATCCCAGGAAGGCAGCTGTTTCTGAGATGCTGGAATCACCATGTGTGGCATCAACAATCATACCACAGTCAAAGTATCTTAGATTACGCATCTTGCCCGTTCTAATGTTTGGTCGAACAACATCTAAAGCTCTCTACTCTATACACTCTATATATTGAGTTGCAGGCAGCCACATGATTCGTTGTTCTAATGTAACCTTCTTGATGAGCTAAATCAGGTTTGTAGAGCTGATGACATGACCTACGTCATTGTGTGTGATAATGTCAGGTTCCACCATGCTCAAATGGTGCAAGCCTGGTTTCAGGCCCATCCGCAATTTACCACCCTGTACTTACCCCCATACTTTCCTTTCCTAAAACCCGATTGAGGAATTTTTCTCCACATGGCGGTGGAAGGTATATTGTAGGCGCCTTCACGAATAAGCCACCCTTCTCCGGGCCATGGATGACGCATGCAATGACATCACGGCAGACCAGTGTCAAGGCCTGGATTCACCCGAAGATTCTTCCCAAGATTTCTGGCTAATGAAAACATCCTTTGTGATGTGGATGAGAACCTTTGGCCAAATCCACAAGACAGGGTTGATGGAAATATAGAAGTACAGTAATCAACCCTTTGTTTTGCTTTTTACAGTAAGCCAGGTGAGGAACACTGCAGTGATGTTTTACAGTAAGCCAGGTGAGGAACACTGCAGTGATGTTTTACAGTAAGCCAGGTGAGGAACACTGCAGTGATGTTTTACAGTAAGCCAGGTGAGGAACACTGCAGTGATGTTTTACAGTAAGCCAGGTGAGGAACACTGCAGTGATGTTTTACAGTAAGCCAGGTGAGGAACACTGCAGTGATGTTTTACAGTAAGCCAGGTGAGGAACACTGCAGTGATGTTTTACAGTAAGCCATGTGAGGAACACTGCAGTGATGTTTTACAGTAAGCCAGGTGAGGAACACTGCAGTGATGTTTTACTGCACTTTTCTTCTTTTTTGTAGCTAATTATTTTTGCTTTGATTCAAAGAAATCTATGAGTGATTTTATTGTATTTCATCAATAAATGTCATATTTTATTCAATGATTCCACCGTGTCTGTAGTATTCTCTTTACTAGTCCTTTTACAGTGATGTATTTACGTGTAGTACCATAATGAAACATGTATCACATATTTTGTACTACAATATTTAATGATGAACAACGACACAGTAAAACTATCAGTATCTTGTGTGTGGGTGATCTAAAGGAATGTTACTGTGGTATTTCATGATAAATGAGTTATTTGAACCAATGATTCTGCAAGTGCAAATTTTCTTTAAAGATATGAATGCACAATGCAATGTTTTGAACATTGGACAGCCTGTGTTACAAGTGATGACCGTTTTGAGTTTTGTGTCTAGAGTTTTGAAAAATGACCACAAGGTTCTGAAATTAGTGCCAAAAGGATTGTAAAAAAAACTGTAATTCCTATGGATGGCTGAGCCTTCTGAAGAGTACCAATATGGCTGACCGGTGGCTTCAAAGCCTCTCATTGGCCAGTACCAGGGTATGTGAGTGGAGCTGGAATGGAGCGAGGAGTGGAGCGTGCTCAATTTGACTGGAGCGTGGAGCGAGTTTCCCAAAGGCTGGAGCGCCGGCCTTCTCGCCCGCTCCAATTTCGCTCCAGTAGCGCACCAGGAGCGCTCACGGTATGCCCGGACCAGCATGCATTTGTAGTCTACTTGTGTGCTGCTATAGCCCCTTGCTTTAGCTACTGTCAGGGAGTTTGCTAAATATTTGAAATGCCTAAAGAAAAAAAATGTATCTTGGGAGGAAAATGCTTTTACAGAGCAGGTAAGGATTTAAAGAGGACACAAACATTTATAAAAACAAGTTTTTATTTTGTCATACATTTATACATACACATCAGACCATAGATACATATTACAAAATATATAGTA
This sequence comes from Oncorhynchus nerka, assembly GCF_034236695.1. Classification (NCBI taxonomy): domain Eukaryota; kingdom Metazoa; phylum Chordata; class Actinopteri; order Salmoniformes; family Salmonidae; genus Oncorhynchus; species Oncorhynchus nerka. Next base: position 9,905,908 of record NC_088418.1, read on the forward strand.
CGTTAGCTTTGATTGGACAGTAAAGCTGGCACATTAACATATATGTTAAATACAAAAAAAGTATAAAATATCACTAGAGATGAGTTCTACTTCAACAATACTTTACAAATACTTTATTTTGTCAAATAACAACTGTGCCAGAATTCTGAGGTCAGATGAATTTCAGAACAACTCTGCCATTCCTCTTTCTCCTTGCAAAACGTCATTAAGAAGATGGGCTTAATGTATTCTAGTAGAATGGGCCATTTAGAGTTCCTTATTCCATTCTGAATCTGGGAATCTTCCACACAGAATTTCTGTAAAACCTGGGAATTTTGGAAAAGTTAAATACTGCCCTTAAAAGTGCATGACAAATACAAAATGTTTCTTTGCAGATCAGAAATCATTTATGAAAAATATATATAATATTATTAAAATATATAAAAATGTTTTTTATTACAGTTCACCAGGTCAAGGGTTGCCTGTATTCCCATAATAACACTTATGTCGACATTTATTTATCTAACTCACATATTCACCACACGTTTTTCCAAAGGTAAGAGTGTCAATGCAACTAGCCTTTTGTTTCTGTCCAGTCTCTGAGCAGTTTCACTCATGCTACTGTCAACTACTGGCTGAAATCATACAAAACCTTAGTAACAAATATTTAAGTTCTGCTTGGAAAGGACATACTTTCTCTGCCCTCTAAAGGCTTGAGGCCATCAGTTGGTATCAACAAAAGTACTCGTTAGGCGGTCCCTCAGTCCTACAAATGGCCTCGGAGTCCACACTGCACCTAGCAGAGAGCAGTCTGTTGGACTCGTCTGGCTGTTGCCTGGCAAGGTACTCCCCCTCCATCCCCTTAGGGTTCTGTCCTGGGGATAGGGTCTCGAATGTCACATATGATTCTTGGATATCTTTGGATTTTCTCCCCAGTAGCTTTTTGCAGCGCTTCTTGAGCGCCCCGCAGCAGACGATCAGTGTCAGGGGGACAGCGATCACGCAGGCCACGGTGATCACCACCACGTTAATGAGCTTCTGGGTGCCGCTTGCGCTGGCCGCCTCGTCCGTTGAGAAGATTACACACTGCTCCTTTTTAGGGATCAGGCCTTTGACGCAGACGCAGGCGATGTACTTTGTCCTTGGCACAAGGCCGTCGATGGTGATACGGTTCTTTCCCGCAGCAACGTTGATCCTCCGCATGTCCCTCTCGCCGAACACGGCGTACAGGACGCTGAACTCGGTGGTGTTCTTGGCCACCGGGGCCCGCCAGTTCAGGGAGACGGTGTGGTCGGTGTCCCCGATTATCTTCACCGAACGCACCACCCGTTTCTCCGGTGGTGCCGGCGCCTGTAAAGAAGAGGCGTTGGCTGCTAGGTTGCTAAGGACCTCCTTCTCCACTTCCTGCATCGCCGTCTCCGTGATGGGAGGACCGGGCGTCTGTCCGTCAACCACGCTGTTGGAGATATCGTAGCTCTCGATATCATACTGTCCTGTAAAACCGCCCGGTCCTAGTGATTCGATGATAGGCGTGGCTGCCGTGGTGGTTGGTGGTTCGATGATAGGCGTGGCTGCCGTGGTGGTTGGTGGAGGTATGTATTTTGCAACAAGTTTATCCTGGTAGGCAGCTTTCCCAAACCCACCGGTTTTCCGTCCCCTTTGTTTTCTAGTCTTGGAGCTGCTACCTTGTTCCTCATTTTTGAAGGAGTCTGTGATAACTAGGGAGATGATGGCATCTGCAGTCCCCACGAAGTTGGTCGCTTTGCAGATGTATTTCCCAGAGTCCCTGTAAGAGACAGCACGAACACTCAGCATGGACCAAATGATTCCCTCCTTTGAAACTTCTCCCTGAACTATCAAAGAAATACGAAAGAAAAAGTGGTTGGATCAATTAGTGAAAAGAAATCAGGCCACCCATCTGTGATCTAGGAAATAAATCCATCCATCTGTAATCTAGGAAATAAATCCATCCCTCTGTAATCTAGGAAATAAATCCATCCATCTGTAATCCAATCTATTTCAGCTTCTGACTGTACAGTGCCAAAAATAGATTTCCTAAGTACGTACTTATTTTAGGCAATAGGCAGACATGTATTCCCTGGTCCCAGATCTGCTTGTGCCGTCTTACCAACTACGCCAAACATGACCACGAGAGTTTCCAAGACAGCACAAACAGATCTGGGACTAGGCTACAACCTGCCATGACTGGAGCAGGTTTAGCCAAACTAAGTGTTTTGTGTTACCCTTTATCCAGTTTGTTTAACGTATGTACTGTAGCTACTGCTTCTTGGCTGTATATCTATTTGTTACACATGAAATACATTCAATCAATACATCAATGGAACTCACCAGTGCCGTTCATCTGTTTGCCGTCTGCCCGGGTCCAGGACAGCTCTGGTACTGGGACTCCGATTGTCCCACAGCGCAGCAGGACGTTGTTCCCCAGGGAGCTCCTGACCCGGGCCACAGCCGTGTGGACACGGGGCTCCTGGCACTTCCGGAGCTCCGTCTCGCTGAACGACACCCCCGACAGGCTCTCTGGGTCCGCGCAGTGCAGCCTGGTGTCGATCAGAGTCACGGATGTGGATGGAGACTTCTGGAACTGGATCACGTCATAGAGCCGGCAGTCGCACAGCCACGGGTTGTCATGGAGACCTACATCAATTAAGAAAAATAAAACATTTCACCATTTTTGTTTATTAGAGCGACTTATCCAGAGCGACTTAAGAGTAAGTACATTCAACTAAAGTAGGTAAGGTAACAACAATGGTAGCTAAACAAAGGTAAAATAAAAACAACATCATTTTTAGCATGGCAGTAGATAAGATAGATATGCTTTTTGGTCTTAACGTTTTTGCTCTGTCTGAACTATGACCATGTGTTATGTGTTTACAATGGCAGTTTAGCAAAAAAAAAGTAATTGAAAGTAGAAGTAATCATGCTAGTTTGAAGTGAGACTAGTGAATGTAGTCACAATTAACACTACAGTATGGCTACCTTTACTATAATTAGAGTAATCCTTACACTACTCCCAAATGCTGATGCTGTCTCCTCCAACTGTCCATGTAATGCTATGTAACACACCAAAGGTACTCATGAAATGCACGTTGGGATAAAACCACCTTGACAAGCAATGTTGTAGATAGCATACTTTTAAAACCTTTTCCTGTGTATCAATTTCATGTCATTTAAGGTTTGCAAACCAAATGGGATTCCCTCTAGGTAAATAAAGATAGCTTTAATTGGAATTGATTGATTAATTAATTGCTTAATTGGTTGTTTAGATCCTTACCTAGAATATATTTGGAACTTTCCCCATCTCCTTGAGATGGTTTCACAGATAACCAGGTAGAGAGAACCTCAGGAGGAACCGTGACTAGGCTGTTGCTAGATAAGTCCAGGTAGGTCAGGTTCTTGATATAGGTGGCCGCCTCGGCCGGGATCGACGATATCTTATTATTATGCAAGTCCAGTAGCCTCAGGTCGGGCATATCAGTCAGAGATTCCCAGGGGAAAGAGGTGAGAGCGTTCCCTTCCAGTCTCAGCTCATCCAGACTTCTCAGGCCACGGAAGCTGTCTACATTCAAAGAGTGCAGAGAGTTGAAAGAAATGCAGAGCAATTCCAAACTGTTGAGGTAGTGAAAAGTTTCGCTGGAGATCCTTGTGATGGCAGTCTTCTCGATCCGCAGTTTTGAGGTGTCTGTAGGAAAGTTGGGTGGGATCAGAGTGATCTCTGGGTCATTGCAAAGGACACTCCTAGATAGATGGAAAGGAAGGTAAACACAGGTTAGTGAATGTCACCGTATAACCTATTATAACAGGGTTATCTAGATAATTCAACTGTATTACAAGGTTGACTCAATTAACCATGGCTTTGTATGTGTTCATGAAATAGGATAGCTTGACAATTAATGCATACAACAACAACAACAAAAAATCACACTAAATATTTTATTTGCTCTGTTTTTAGTTTTTTCCGCTTATTTTATTCCTCTGGGTCTAAACGTGGTGAATACACCAGGATCAAGGAAGAGTGTGTTGGGCCAGTAACCAAAAGGTTGCTGGATCGAATCCCAAGGTTAAAAATCTGTCATTCTGTCCCAGAACAAGGCAGTTATCCCACTGTCATTGTAAATAAGAATTTGTTCTTAACTGATTTGCCTAGTTAAAATGAAAAGGGATTATTAGAGCAGCGCAAATTAATCCTCAGACCTATATAAACAAATAAAGAGCTGATTTTACCTGCATATTCCGACCCAGTAGCACACAACAGGAAAAAAACATCTAGAAGTTGTTGACATTAATATTTTAATTAGTTGTAATAATTGCATTGGTCTTACCTTGCTTTGGATCCGGCCGATAGTTTGTGAAAGAAACAGCTACATTGAAACGGACACGTGCTGCATACACACCGTCCGAGGCAAAGTAATGCCAAGCAGAAACACAGACTAAAACCTTCAACCATTTTCTCTCCGAAACTTCACTATCAAATATAGAAGATAGTTAGATATTTTTTTAAAGTACTGTTTATTTTGTTCTTCCCGAGCCTGCGATGCATCATGTGTGTGTCCTGCTATCTCAGTATCCCATATTGGTCTGAACGTCGTTCCCGAAGCATGAGATAAAAAAAGAACGGAGGGATTAGTGGAAAGGAATTGGGTTATTTTCATTTACGCGAGTTTTGCCTCCTGGCAGTTGATTAACGAGCTGTGTAGGTTTGCTTATTTTTATATGCAGAGTAAAAACACTTCCTTATAGTTGGGGTTTATTATAGAGATGGGAGGGGACCATTAGTTTATATGCAGAGTAAAACACTTCCTTATAGTTGGGGTTTATTATAGAGATGGGAGGGGACCATTAGTTTATATGCAGAGTAAAACACTTCCTTATAGTTGGGGTTTATTATAGAGATGGGAGGGGACCATTAGTTTATATGCAGAGTAAAACACTTCCTTATAGTTGGGGTTTATTATAGAGATGGGAGGGGACCATCAGTCTATATGCAGAGTAAAACACTTCCTTATAGTTGGGGTTTATTATAGAGATGGGAGGGGACCATTAGTTTATATGCAGAGTAAAACACTTCCTTATAGTTGGGGTTTATTATAGAGATGGGAGGGGACCATTAGTTTATATGCAGAGTAAAACACTTCCTTATAGTTGGGGTTTATTATAGAGATGGGAGGGGACCATTAGTTTATATGCAGAGTAAAACACTTCCTTATAGTTGGGGTTTATTATAGAGATGGGAGGGGACCATTAGTTTATATGCAGAGTAAAACACTTCCTTATAGTTGGGGTTTATTATAGAGATGGGAGGGGACCATTAGTTTATATGCAGAGTAAAACACTTCCTTATAGTTGGGGTTTATTATAGAGATGGGAGGGGACCATCAGTCTATATGCAGAGTAAAACACTTCCTTATAGTTGGGGTTTATTATAGAGATGGGAGGGGACCATTAGTTTATATGCAGAGTAAAACACTTCCTTATAGTTGGGGTTTATTATAGAGATGGGAGGGGACCATTAGTTTATATGCAGAGTAAAACACTTCCTTATAGTTGGGGTTTATTATAGAGATGGGAGGGGACCATTAGTTTATATGCAGAGTAAAACACTTCCTTATAGTTGGGGTTTATTATAGAGATGGGAGGGGACCATCAGTCTATATGCAGAGTAAAACACTTCTCTATAGTTGGGGTTTATTATAGAGATGGGAGGGGACCATCAGTCTATATGCAGAGTAAAACACTTCTCTATAGTTGGGGTTTATTATAGAGATGGGAGGGGACCATCAGTCTATATGCAGAGTAAAACACTTCCTTATAGTTGGGGTTTATTATAGAGATGGGAGGGGACCATTAGTTTATATGCAGAGTAAAACACTTCTCTATAGTTGGGGTTTATTATAGAGATGGGAGGGGACCATTAGTTTATATGCAGAGTAAAACACTTCCTTATAGTTGGGGTTTATTATAGAGATGGGAGGGGACCATTAGTTTATATGCAGAGTAAAACACTTCTCTATAGTTGGGGTTTATTATAGAGATGGGAGGGGACCATTAGTTTATATGCAGAGTAAAACACTTCCTTATAGTTGGGGTTTATTATAGAGATGGGAGGGGACCATTAGTTTATATGCAGAGTAAAACACTTCCTTATAGTTGGGGTTTATTATAGAGATGGGAGGGGACCATCAGTCTATATGCAGAGTAAAACACTTCCTTATAGTTGGGGTTTATTATAGAGATGGGAGGGGACCATTAGTTTATATGCAGAGTAAAACACTTCCTTATAGTTGGGGTTTATTATAGAGATGGGAGGGGACCATTAGTTTATATGCAGAGTAAAACACTTCCTTATAGTTGGGGTTTATTATAGAGATGGGAGGGGACCATCAGTCTATATGCAGAGTAAAACACTTCCTTATAGTTGGGGTTTATTATAGAGATGGGAGGGGACCATTAGTTTATATGCAGAGTAAAACACTTCCTTATAGTTGGGGTTTATTATAGAGATGGGAGGGGACCATCAGTCTATATGCAGAGTAAAACACTTCTCTATAGTTGGGGTTTATTATAGAGATGGGAGGGGACCATTAGTTTATATGCAGAGTAAAACACTTCCTTATAGTTGGGGTTTATTATAGAGATGGGAGGGGACCATTAGTTTATATGCAGAGTAATAACACTTCCTTATAGTTGGGGTTTATTATAGAGATGGGAGGGGACCATTAGTTTATATGCAGAGTAAAAACACTTCCTTATAGTTGGGGTTTATTATAGAGATGGGAGGGGACCATCAGTCTATATGCAGAGTAAAACACTTCCTTATAGTTGGGGTTTATTATAGAGATGGGAGGGGACCATTAGTTTATATGCAGAGTAAAACACTTCCTTATAGTTGGGGTTTATTATAGAGATGGGAGGGGACCATTAGTTTATATGCAGAGTAAAACACTTCCTTATAGTTGGGGTTTATTATAGAGATGGGAGGGGACCATCAGTCTATATGCAGAGTAAAACACTTCCTTATAGTTGGGGTTTATTATAGAGATGGGAGGGGACCATTAGTTTATATGCAGAGTAAAACACTTCCTTATAGTTGGGGTTTATTATAGAGATGGGAGGGGACCATCAGTCTATATGCAGAGTAAAACACTTCTCTATAGTTGGGGTTTATTATAGAGATGGGAGGGGACCATTAGTTTATATGCAGAGTAATAACACTTCCTTATAGTTGGGGTTTATTATAGAGATGGGAGGGGACCATTAGTTTATATGCAGAGTAAAAACACTTCCTTATAGTTGGGGTTTATTATAGAGATGGGAGGGGACCATCAGTCTATATGCAGAGTAAAACACTTCCTTATAGTTGGGGTTTATTATAGAGATGGGAGGGGACCATTAGTTTATATGCAGAGTAAAACACTTCCTTATAGTTGGGGTTTATTATAGAGATGGGAGGGGACCATTAGTTTATATGCAGAGTAAAAACACTTCTCTATAGTTGGGGTTTATTATAGAGATGGGAGGAGACCATTAGTTTATATGCAGAGTAAAACACTTCCTTATAGTTGGGGTTTATTATAGAGATGGGAGGGGACCATTAGTTTATATGCAGAGTAAAACACTTCCTTATAGTTGGGGTTTATTATAGAGATGGGAGGGGACCATTAGTTTATATGCAGAGTAAAACACTTCTCTATAGTTGGGGTTTATTATAGAGATGGGAGGGGACCATTAGTTTATATGCAGAGTAAAACACTTCCTTATAGTTGGGGTTTATTATAGAGATGGGAGGGGACCATTAGTTTATATGCAGAGTAAAACACTTCCTTATAGTTGGGGTTTATTATAGAGATGGGAGGGGACCATTAGTTTATATGCAGAGTAAAACACTTCTCTATAGTTGGGGTTTATTATAGAGATGGGAGGGGACCATTAGTTTATATGCAGAGTAAAACACTTCCTTATAGTTGGGGTTTATTATAGAGATGGGAGGGGACCATTAGTTTATATGCAGAGTAAAACACTTCCTTATAGTTGGGGTTTATTATAGAGATGGGAGGGGACCATTAGTTTATATGCAGAGTAAAACACTTCCTTATAGTTGGGGTTTATTATAGAGATGGGAGGGGACCATTAGTTTTGGTGGTTCATTTACTTTTATAGAAGCACTGTATGCATTTTCTTGAATGTGACAATATAAGGTAAGTGCAAAAGGAAGCTATCATTTTTTCAAACATAACTATTACCATAGTCTGTCATTAAAAGGTTGCATACCATGATTTTGACATAGAACTCATTATTTCTTACATTTTTTAAACTTTGTGCAGTATTTTCAGTCTAAATATCTATTAACAAAGTCACACCGATGAAAGATATCCACCAGTATTATCAAAACCCATACCAGTAGCAGCCTCCTTTCCCCCAATGCACTGTGGGGTACAGTGTTCTAGATCCCAGTGAGACCCTACATAACATGGAACGCACCACTAGATGGCAGCTAAGAGTATTAGAAAACAATCCATCCATTTGATTTGTAAACTTTCATAACCTGTATATTTTGGTGAGTCAGGGTCATGGTTCTAGAGTCAGAGTCAGAGTCAGAGTTCTAGAGTCAGAGTCAGAGTTCTAGAGTCAGAGTAAGAGTTCTAGAGTCAGAGTCAGGGTTCTAGAGTCAGAGTCAGGGTTCTAGAGTCAGAGTAAGCGTTCTAGAGTCAAAGTCAGTATTCTAGAGTCAGAGTTCTAGTCAACGTCAGGGTTCTAGAGTCAGAGTCGGGGTTCTAGAGTCAGAGTTAGCATTCTACACAAGGGATTCTGATGATTTCAACATTCTATGACTATGCTTCTTCATCCACTTAATGTTTATAGCCCCTTGTTCCTGTAGGTCTGGACATCTATTAGTCTGCAAAACTACTGATCCCTCCTCATGACACACTTTCCATCTGTGAGAGTGGCTTAGTGTGAGTACACAGTCTGTCCCCGGTCTCTATTCAGACACTGATGTAAAATGCATCCCGAAATGGCACCCTATCCCCTATATAGTGCACTACTTTTGACCAGGGCCCATAGGGTAGTAATGCACTATATAGGGTATAGGGTGCGGTTTGGGACCGGCCCATAAACAGCCAGGTGCAGACAAAAGCTTTAAAGATTTCAAGCAAATTTGCGACCAGGAGGCAAATCCCAGCCCCCAAACAACTATGTGTCTTTAATCCAGGCATCTATCTATGGCCCTTATTAATACATCTTAAACCCACTTTCATTCTGGAGGGGTTTTCTAGCACATAAAAAAAACCTCCTCCACTTGCATGTATTATCTGGGCTCTAGATTGTGTGTGTGTGTGTGTGTGTGTGTGTGTGTGTGTGTGTCCTAAGTAATGTGAATTAGTATTTATAAAGAGGGCTGCCTTCTGCTTTAGTAATAAACTACAGTCTAGGGGCTGACAGATCGAGGAATGAGTTGAGTTTTGAAATGTTAAACAATTGTGTGTTATTCAATGTCTAAAGTCCAAACTAAGGCAGCTGGACTTACATCAACTGTGCAATCTTTGTTTTATTGCTACATCAACAGATTATAACGGTAGGTGAAATGAACTATGTCCCAATAGGCAACACAGGCCCACTACACTAGCGGTAGAATTGATTAAAATCCATATCGGAATCTGTGGGTGTTGTTTCTCGTGCCATAAAAGGTGGGGTCTTCGATTACAATTTAATATTATTCATCCAGTTTAAGTGGGATTCAAATTCTACCCTATTCCCTATGTAGTGAACTACTGGTCCTGGTCTTTTGTCAAAAGTAGTGAACTACTGGTCCTGGTCGCTGGTCAAGAGTAGTACAGTAAATAGGGAATAGAGTGCCATTTGGGACTCTGAGTAACGCCAGCAAGCTCTATTGTTTAAGTCTTTACTGTTGTTACAGTACATTAGGGCCATCTTTAGGCTATCCAAGGCTTTGAGCTCTACTGATGAAGTATGAACCTGGGGCCATCTCTAGGCTATCCAAGGCTTTGGGCTCTACTGATGAAGTATGAACCTGGGGCCATCTCTAGGCTATCCAAGGCTTTGGGATCTACAGATGAAGTATGACCCTGGGGCCATCTCTAGGCTATCCAAGGCTTTGGGCTCTACTGACGAAGTATGACCCTGGGGCCATCTCTAGGCTATCCACGGCTTTGGGATCTACGGATAAAGGATGAAACTGAGCTAATGTATCACATACCAACTCATAGAGCCTAGTCATAATGCCATCTAAATGCTTTGACCCATATATATATATATATACATATTGAAATTGAATTTATAACTCAATATGCTTTGTCAGCTTCCAGCTAGCACTTAAAGTTACTGTAGGTCTATGTTTATGATGTCATGGATGGTGAAGGCAGCAGGTAAAGATGTAGGATCTTAATTTGATCACTCTTTTGTTGCTGAGCATTTTCCTGCATAGAGGAAATTCTAACTTGTAGTGTATTCAAGGTTTAAAAAGGCTTCAAAAGTTTGTAATTTATACTTTAAAATGTCAGACTTGATTAGCCCTATCGAAAAAATGAATCAAAAATATCCATTAATTATAATCCACATAATAATTCACGTTTCCTGTTGGTGCTGGATCATTTCCCTGCCATAGCAAACTGGCTCAAACTAAGATCCTACATCTGTAGGCCTACCTATCTAAATATATATTTATATGTTATTTAAACTTTATTTAACTAGGCAAGTCAGTTAAGAACAAATTCTTATTTACAATGACGGCCTTACACCGGCCAAACCCTAACCAGGACGACGCTGGGCCATTTGTGCGCCGTCCTATGAGAGATATCCTTCATTGTCATGTACCATATAATGTTTAGCCTACAAAGGATAAAGCATGATCTGTGGGTTTAGAGTTCAGTGACTACCACTGGTCAGTAGTAGCCTATAATATGAGATAGGCGGGCTCCTTATCAGTTGTTTTATAGATCAGCGAGCGGCGCATGCGCACTAGGTGCGCAGAAACCACTTCAATGAACACAAAGAAAAATATATTTTCGGAAAAAGAAGAAAATAGTTCATATCCAATGTGTAGAATACTCTATCATCATCATTGTACCTCTAATTAGAACATTCCTGTAGGGATTGGTAAGGTTTTTTCTTGAGATAAGTCCTTGAATGTATTTTCACGTGAAAGAGCGTTTATAAGGAGTTCAGTCTTAGAAACCTCTGGCACTTTTAGAAGCGAAAATAAACGTAGAGGAATTATCTGTAGTGTCCCGACAATTATAGTAGCCATTCAAAAATGGCAGCATACACATTACCGGAGGGATTCTCCGATTTTGACATGTTTGCATTCGGTTCAGCTCTTCTTGTTGGGGGTAAGTGAAATATTTTATGCCAAATATGTTGAAACGAAAGTTTGTATTTATTTGCACTAGAGAAACGGCTGCCAGAGGATGGAGCCCTGTGGGCTTTTAAAGGGATCTTAAATGCATAGGCCTAAAGAATTTAAAGTCGGACAAAACAAAAATGATTTGGCCCGAGAAATGCTTTGAAGATTCTTCAAGTAATTACAGCAATTTGGCAACTTCAAATCATCCATGTATGTCAATGTGATAATTGATATTATGTGCTATAATTGTAAGATAAGGTTTTGTAAGGTTGAAATGTGAAAGTGAAATAAAAGTATGTGTGCTTAAAATTCAACAATTTCGGACATATCCAATACGTGTAACTTAACTGAAATGTTAAACCTCCATTTAGTCTGTTTATATCATGGAATCTATCACAAGTTGTTTCCCTTGATGATTTCTTTCTTTCCTGTGTGTGTTTTAGGTCTTCTTGGATTCTTCCTCAACGCCATTTCAATATTGGCCTATATTAGCGTAAAGCAAATGCGAACTCCCAGTAATTTTCTTGTGTTTAACCTTGCTGTGGCTGACATTATGCTCAATTTAAACGGCCTGATCGCTGCTTACGCCAGTTTATTTTATAGGTATGAATTTTTGTCCTCTGACACTGCATTAACTCCTTTGGAGGTTGCCTAATTTATGTGTACAATAGTTGTTGCAAAACATGCGTTTATGCATTGATCTAAAAGTGGTTTACAGAATGATTTGTGCTGACATCCTTTCTAGAGAGGCATTCAAGTAAGGCGCATGTATCATGTATTTCTGAGTAGCTATAATGGATATATGCTATACTACACAAAAGGGTGATTCCTCACGAAACTAGGGGGAAAATGACTCGTTTTTTTAAAGATTTTCATGAAATGTAATCGATATAAGGGTCCTTTGGAGGACGCATTGTTGACATGTATCTGACATTTGTATCTTCAAGCATAATTGAACATTTTTTTTTAATGAAGTTTGAAAATTTGTGACATTTTGGCCTGACCCAGGTCTCCTTTAAGACACCAACTAAATGGGTGTCAAATGTAGCTTTTCTACTTGTTCTCTAATATGAGTAGTATTTTGATTTCAAAAACATATTTTATAATTATTGAAAAATATAGAAATGTTGGTTAGGGCAAATTGTTCAACATAATGTTGAACATCATATACTCTACGGGCATATATACGTTCCAGAGGGATCTCTGCTAGTTTTAAAGTTATGACCCATTTTATTCAGAGAAAATGGTAGAGTAGGCAATGTGACCAATCACAGCCCTCCTTTTATTTGTATAATTTCACATCCTGCAAATCACCAGTAGAGGGTGACAATTTAAAAAAATCAATTTTCGCATTCATCCTGTTGGTAATGCATACTAATTGGATCATAACTCTAAAAGTATCAGGGATCCCACGGTGGAACTTTGATATGCCTGTTATTATGCAAAAAAATATATATTTAAAAATAATGTATTTATATTTTTCAATATTGACAAATTAATGTACTTTATAACAAGCAGAACAGTTTCATATGACACCGATTTTCATCTACAGATGAAACAATATGGAGTCTTAAGGGAGGAAAGGGTAAGGCCAAAATGTCACAAATATTAACATTTCAATGAATTATTTCTCAATTATGCTTTAAGATACAAATGTCAAATATATATATCAAGAATCTAACCACCAAAAGGAACCTTCTATGGATTGATTAAATTATGTAAAAATCCCCCCAAAATCATGGTCTTCTTTTGTTACGTGAGGAATCGCCCATAACTGTAATGTTGAACAGTTGTTAATGTATGTGATCCTGATTTCATAATTCAACTGTAGGTGTATTTGATATAACACTTTGCAGCAATATGAGTCACCATGTTTATGCCTGATGGGAATACAAACACCAAGGCTGTGTTTAGACAGGCAGCCCAAATCTGATATTTTGTCAATAATAGTTTTTTTTTTTTACCAATCAGATCGATCTTTTGTAAATAATCAGGCAAAATATCGGAATTGGGCTGCCTGTGTAAACGCAGCCTAAATGTGCTCCTCTCTTCTCGTCACCCTAGACACTGGCCCTGGGGCCAAGACGGATGTAGCAACCACGCCTTCATGGGGATGACAGCAGTTCTGGCCTCTATCAGTTTCCTGGCTACCATCGCCTGGGACAGATATCACCAATATGTGACCAGTGAGTAGTATCCTACTGTACGGCGGCAGGTAGCCTAGTGGTTAGAGCGTTGGGCCAGTAACCGAGCGGACAAGGTAAGAATATGTCGTTCTGCCCCTGAGCAAGGCAGTTAACTCACTGTTTCCCGTGCGCCATGGCTGTTGATTATGGACCGTGGATGTCAATTTAAGGCAGCCCCCCCGCACCTCTCTGATTCAGAGTTTATTTTAATTTTTTTTTTTTTTACAATTTTACCCCCTTTTTCCTCCCTAATTTTGTGGTATCCAATTGTTAGTAATTACTATCTTGTCTCATCGCTACAACTCCCGTACGGGCTCGGGAGAGACGAAGGTCGAAAGCCATGCATCCTCAAATGCGGAAGACACATTTCAGTTGAATGAATTCAGTTGTACAACTGACTAGGTATCCCCATTTGCACTTTCCCAGTATGTGTTCATGTCATTTACTAAAGCGTTATTCATTTATTAAACATTTTATTTATTGATGTACTATATACATCTACAAAGCTACAAACATACTCTTGCAAATTCCAATAAACATAACTTTATTATGTTCCAGATCAGAAGCTGTTTTGGAGCACGGCCTGGACTATTTCAATCATTATCTGGGGGTTGGCCATCATCTGGGCGGCCGTCCCTCTGATTGGTTGGGGAGTTTATGACTTTGAGCCCATGAGGACCTGCTGCACACTAGACTACACCAAAGGAGACATGTAGGCTACGTTTATATTAAAATGTAGGTTATTTAGCAGACAATCTTATCCAGAGCGACTTACAGTCAGAAAATGAAATGTGCGCACACCCTCATGTTCTCTCTCATCTGTGGTGCAGGGAATTCCAGACCTGAAGGTAATTTAATTGTAAGACAACAACTTCCTCACACACTGTTACCTCTACACGTGTTGATGTTTCAACCAGAGACCCTACAAGACTTTACAAAGTCTAAAGATTGATTCCCAAATACCCTTCTGTCTAAACCAGCTGTTGACATCACTGTTTTCCCAGAAACTGGGATTTAAGACAACCAAGCAGATTACCTCTAAAGTAGGCTCTTTACCCCAGTTGAAAACATCCAGCATTTCACACACAGAAGGAGCACTTCCAAAAAATCTCTTAATGGATTGGGATTATTCATTTTGGACAATAAAAACAATGCTGTCTAGCAATGTCTCCCACTGACTATGGTTGCAACATTCCAAGGTGTTCCATAAGTCCCAGTTGGAAGATTCCCGTAATCAGGAGGGAATTAATCAGGAACTGCGGAATCCTCTAGAATTTCTGGAAAACCGGGGAATTTTGGGAAAATACCAGAATTTAGCAACCCTAGACAAGTGAGGATACCCCATGTTTGAAGATACACTATAATACAGTGTATGTCGTTATACTGTCCGTGTTAATCTCCATTCAACAGGGACTACATTACCTATATGGGGGCCCTGACGGTCTTCTACCTTATCTTCCCTGCTTATGTCATTCTATTGTCTGTGTTCATCTCCATTCAACAGGGACTACATTACCTATATGGGGGCCCTGACGGTCTTCTACCTTATCTTCCCTGCTTATGTCATGAAGTCCAACTACGACGCCATTCACGCATACTTCAAGAAGATCCACAAGCACAGGGTAAATAAACCCTCTAACATTCCACCGTTAGAACATTACAATGCATTATAATAATACCATTCATCTTTGGCCAGAAAAACATACTTCTCAATATACAGTGCATTCGGGAAAGTATTCAGACCCCTTGACTTTTTCCACATTTTGTTACATTACAGTATTATTCTAAAATAGATGAGAAAAAATACACACAAATACCCCACAAAGCGAAAATGATTTTTTAGACATTTTTGCAAAAAAAACAGAAATACCTTATTTACATAAATATTCAGACCCTTTGCTATGAGACTCAAAATTGAGCTCAGGAGCATCCTGTTTCCATTGTCACTATGTTCTGTGTGGGGGAATATAACAGTCACTATGTTCTGCTCTTTTATACATTATATGATTTTGATATGTTATTGTGTGACTTCAAAAGCCAGAAAAGTCTAAACAGGATTAAAGTAAGTGTAGGGGTTAGAATGTATGGTAGGGACATCCCAAGGATTCCAGATAGCTCTAACCCTTAAAAGTCCCATTCAATACAACTTTATTGACTGTCCTTGTATTCCAGTGGAACACCAGCATACCACTGAGGGTTCTGTTGTTCTGCTGGGGACCCTACGAAATCATGTGCATCTACGCCTGCTTTGGCAACGCCAGACTGGTCTCTCCAAAGCTGAGAATGGTGAGCAGTTCTTTTTCTTCTACCTTTTTTTCCCTTTTCTTCTATTTTTTTTTGTCTTTTTTTTCTGTTCCTTTCTCTCTGTGCTTGATAATTCTTTAGTTAAATGAAATTGGAATGGAGATTTGTTTTATTTAAATCTTTTAACAAGAAAACATCTTTATTCATCTCCTAGTTGCTTCCTGTTTTGGCGAAAACGAATCCTATTTTCAACGCGTGGCTCTATTCCTTTGGGAATGAGTTCTACAGAGGAGGGGTGTGGCAGTTCCTGACTGGCCAGAAGTTTACTGAGCCGGTCGTTGTGAAGTTAAAAGGAAGATAAAGGAAGTTTTCCATTCTGACATTCTAATTCTATGGTTACACTACTGTACAGGCCATGGAATTAGAATGTTCCATTCTCACATTCTAATTCTATGGTTACACTACTGTACAGGCCATGGAATTAGAATGTTCCATTCTCACATTCTAATTCTATGGTTACACTACTGTACAGGCCATGGAATTAGAATGTTCCATTCTCACATTCTAATTCTATGGTTACACTACTGTACAGGCCATGGAATTAGAATGTTCCATTCTCACATTCTAATTCTATGGTTACACTACTGTACAGGCCATGGAATTAGAATGTTCCATTCTCACATTCTAATTCTATGGTTACACTACTGTACAGGCCATGGAATTAGAATGTTCCATTCTCACATTCTAATTCTATGGTTACACTACTGTACAGGCCATGGAATTAGAATGTTCCATTCTCACATTCTAATTCTATGGTTACACTACTGTACAGGCCATGGAATTAGAATGTTCCATTCTCACATTCTAATTCTATGGTTACACTACTGTACAGGCCATGGAATTAGAATGTTCCATTCTCACATTCTAATTCTATGGTACAGGCTATATCCAAACAACATCCTCATCATGCACTCTCATTGCAGTAGGTTTCACATTGGAAGAATGGTATTTGTACAAGGTGGTGAACTTAATGTTAATTGTTTATTTAGCTGGCTTGGGAAACCATGGGTCCAATGTAGCTTGTCAATAGCGGTATGGTGGCTGACTCTCCATTCAAATAGACTTTGGGGAGAAGCACCTCATGATTGACTAGACATAGGACACTCAATGACCTACGTTGTAATACAAATACCACAGTGCTCTTAATGCCATGTTCATGCTGAGTTATTTGAAGGTAATACGACCAGAGATCAACTTAAAAGTAGACCAAACTTAAGGTTCAAGTCATGTTAATGTAATGCCGTTTAATTTTATTTTATTTTATAGCCAATAGCTTTACTTCTAGAAGTTTCCCTGATGTATCCCTCCAGCACTGTAATAAACACACTCTCTTCAATCTGACTCCACTGACCTGACCTTACCTGGAAATGGTGTGATTCTCAGCATGCCGCTGTGCCTGTACAGCTGTAAAAGGATGAGACTTCAAAAAAGAGCTATACTCTTACCACACCTGGGTTCAAATACTATTTGAAATCTTTAAAATACTTTAACCTGCCTGGAGTGATAGATGGGCAGGGTATACCGTTTTTTAAACGTTTTTTTTTGTTTTTTTACAGTTTTAAGGCAATCTCAATCGAGCCAGGATAAAGTATTGGAAATTATTTCATATAGTGACTGAACCCAGGTGTCATTCAGCCAAGACATTTCATGCTATGGAGGTTGTTGTATAGTTGTGACCAAGCAGATTTATTGTGTCACTTTTGGTTCCTGAGGAGTTTTAGGATTGTGTCCCTAATTACACCCTATTCCCTATTTAGTGCACTATGTAGGGAACATGGTTCAATTTCAAATCTGAAGACAAAAGCCTTGATGTGATGTAACCTCTTCACAGTATAGCCACCAATCTTTCTGTGAAGAACTATTCTCTGTAGATACTTACTGTGGAGACAGAACTTAAAGAAGCAGGATCATCGCTTTTTAAAGGAAGTGGCGAAAACCACTTCCTTTAAACACTGAATCCACGGAGGAAGTTTGTGAATGACCAATGACTATGTTACATAGTCTTACATTACATTACATCCCCATATAGTCTGGAGTAAACTAGATTTAACCTAATAATGTTTGGTGTATTGAATGTGTTTTTTTAGTTCTAATATAATATGCCATTTAGCAGACAGATTGACAGTCATGCGTGCATATATATATTTTTTTATGCATTTGTACGTTCAAACCGTAATCTTAGACTATCACATTGTGTCACGTTGTGACGTTTTAACTTCGTCTATCTTTGTGTAGCAGATGCCGGCATGCATAACCTTATGTTAAAAACAAAAACAGTCAATCTACTCCATTGCAGTTGTTTGCAATGTTGTCTTTCTCAGTTTTGTCTCTACTCCCAGTCATGTGTTCTGGTCCCAGGTGAGGTAAGCATGGCAGACATCAACACAGTGGTGTAACGCGCCAGCCAGCGCCTGTCACTGTGTCGTCTGAGCTGCTTAACATGGAGTCTCCAGTCCTGAAATAAACCTTTAACGAGTGGAGTGAACTAATGCAGCTAAGTCCCTGACACAACCGCCTGTCACAGTAATCCTGTGTGGCACAGCACCAGGGCCTGTCACAGCCACATCACCCAATCAGCAGGGGTGTTGCAAATGGCAACCTATTCCCTATATAGTGCACTACTATAAACCAAGACCTAATGGCCACCTATTCCCTATATAGTGCACTACAACAGAGTGGGGAATAGAGTGTCATTTGAGACGCAAACTGCAAATAGACAACAGCCTTCCTCTGGGGGAGGAGTCGGCTTTCTCCTAACTCACCTGGATGTTACAGATTGTCAGGTTCAGAGAACCCTGTTGACCAATAAAAAGGGTCCTGGATGTTACAGATTGTCAGGTTCAGAGAACCCTGTTGACCAATAAAAAGGGACCTGGATGTTACAGATTGTCAGGTTCAGAGAACCCTGTTGACCAATAAAAAGGGACCTGGATGTTACAGATTGTCAGGTTCAGAGAACCCTGTTGACCAATAAAAAGGGTCCTGGATGTTACAGTTTGTCAGGTTCAGAGAACCCTGTTGACCAATAAAAAGGGTCCTGTATGTTACATCTTGGCAGGTTCAGAGAACCCTGTTGACCAATAAAAAGGGTCCTGGATGTTACAGTTTGTCAGGTTCAGAGAACCCTGTTGACCAATAAAAAAGGGTCCTGGATGTTACAGTACTCTAAGAAAGTGCTTACTACACACCATCATTACAGTATGTTTTAGGAGGGTTGACAGAATGATGTAACCAAACCATTTATTTTTATACAAATTGGGCAACGTCTTGTATTTTCCTGAAATGTATACAAAATACAGTTCTGAGATCATTTTTAGTGAGAGCAGAATTGGTGGAAATGACAGAATGCCAACTAGTTCTGGATAAATCAACAAAAGGTTACATTTTTTTAGCTAGATGTGGAGTTTTTTAAAAATGTAGCGATAAATTAGATCAGTCCTGAACTGTGAGGGAGTTGTAATTTCCAACAGGCCAACATTGTACATAGTTTACCTCAGAAAACTTGGTAATTAACTACAATGACTATAATCCATTTCGCGCCCGCTGAGAGAAGAGAGAAGCACCGATCGAGGGATAGAAAGTTTAGCGAGCCTGAAAATACATGATTTTAGATATTCAGCAGTCATAAAAGTATGCCATATTTACTTTGAAGAAATACTAAAATAGTGATTTTGTCAAACAGCATAGGCAGTAACTCTAGGAACTCTATAGAGATGAGATGTTGACTTGGAATTAAATAAGTCATCAAATAAAACACATTTGTTGAAAAAAAGGGTTGCTTCCTTTAAGATGTTTAAAGTAATGTGACTGCTGTTAATTGTTTTATTCTGTGTTACAGAATTCAACCCACATAATGCATAGCACTTTTTTTTTTTTTATGATAGAAATTGAAAAACGTGATTCTTTTTTAATAATCGAACTGAAACTGAACCGACCTCAAAAAGGACTAATCGCTCAGTACCAGATACAGCATAATCTATTTAACAGATGAGATGGTACGCCAAACTAAACAATGTGAAGGAAGTGTCCGAAATGGCACTCTATATTATACTCTAAATGGCCCCCTATTCCCTATGTAGAGCACTACTTTTGGTAGGGAATAGGGGGCCATTTGGGATGCGTATGACGTCTGAGGGGTTCATGAACTGACATTAACATACTTCAAAGAACTCAAACACAATTGGTAACTGCCTGGTACAGTACACAATGCTAACTACAGATGTAGGATCTTAATTTGATCACTCGGATGTTGCAGGAAAAACGTATAGTGTATTTCAAGGTTTAAAAAGGTGTGTAAAGTTTGTCATTTCCATTTAACAGACTTGAACTAATAAAAAAGTATCAACACCTTCAAAAATGTCCATTCATTGTAATTCACCCATAATTCAAATGTCCTGTTTCTGACATGGCATGCTATTCACTATATAGTGTCCCACATTTGGCTACAGTAGAACTTGATACCATTAGCTGGGAGGCGTGTAGAATGTCATTCATTGTATGATGTAGCATTAAGATTTCCCTTCACTGGAACTAAGGGGCCTGAACCATGAAAAACAGCCCAAACCATTATTCCAAATTTTACAGTTGGCACGATGCATTCTGGCAGATAGCGTGCTCAGATTCTTCCGTCGGAATGCCAGATGGTGAAGCGTGATTCGTCACTCCAGAGTCCAAAGGTGGCGAGCTTTACACCACTCCAGCTGACGCTTGGCATTGCGCATGGTGATCTTTGGCTGCTTCGCCATGGAAACCATTGCATAAAGCTCCCGACGAACAGTTCTTGTGCTGACGTTGCTTCCAGAGGCAGTTTGGAACTCAGTAGTGAGTGTTGCAACCCGAGGACAGACGATTTTTACGCGCTTCATTTCCTGTTCTGTGAGCTTGAATGGCCTATGACTTCGCGGCTGAGCTGTTGTTGCTCCTTGACCTTTCCACTTCACAATAACAGCATTTACAGTTGACCGGGGAAACTCTATAGAGGGGAGAAATTTGACAAACTGACTTGTTGGAAAGTTGGCGTCCTATGAAGGTGCCACAAAGTGACTGAGCTCTTCAGTAAGGGCCATTCTACTGCCAGTGTTTGTCTATGGAGATCGCATGGCGGTGTGCTCGATTTTATACATCTGTCAGCAACAGGTGTGGCTGACATAGCCGGATCCACTCATTTGAAGGGGTGTCCACCAATGTTCCCTTGCACTGAGCAAATTTTTGGTCTGCTGAGCTCAAACTTGATTCTGTGCAACTTCCAGTGTGCGTTTACTATGAACACTGAGGCTGTACCTGCTTTAAGTTACAGGTTTAACAGGGGCCAAGTAGCCTACAGTGACTATTTGATCATAATGTAGGCCTACCAGAGTGGCCTACCATCAAAGACAATGGAGAAAATGCATCCCATAACATTTTAACATGGAAATAGCTGTCCTAGTATTCAGCCTATAGTAACAGCCAAAGTTTGGTGTTCAATGTAGCCCTTCATTCCATGAGACTTAATCTGTTTATCAACTTAACCTGCAGACAAGAAGGTGACTGAAAATGTTGTTGTGTTGTTTGATGCAAGAAACCACTTTACAAAAGAAAATACATTATTTTTCCCATACCATTAATACTGAGAATCAGACTAATTATGCTTCTCTCTGCCTATTGGCTACTTAGCTTATTCAAGCCTGTCTCAAAATACAACACTGCCCCTTTAAAACATAAAAAAGCTCTTTACCTGACTTGGTTTTCAAAGATGTCTAGAAAAAAAATCACTCCCCTATTGCTGACTACAAATGATTTTTAACTGGGATAATAACTCACTAACTAGCAAAGGATATGAACAAAATGTGCACACGTGGCTACATGCAGCTCTCGATCACATAATCTTTCACATTTGGATTCACATGAGATTTCTGCAAACCAAAAGGAGTCATTCTGATACACAGTGCTTTTAACACATATTTGACAACATTGTGTGTATTTATAGAGTAATTCATGTACAACATGTTATCACCTGGAATTTGAACTCACATCCTCTTGGTTCACAGCATTCCAATCTTCCTGCTCCGCCACAATGTCTGTTGTCAGAAACTGATTTCACCTTTATTCCTACACTTTGGACTTCAACATAAATCTCAGCTTTGTTTAAAAACGATTATATTTATCATAGTGATTCAGGGGTAACATTAAAAGAATATACAGAATCACTCAAATGACTGAAATAAGTAAATTAAATCAATGATGAGAGAATAGTCAGATTAATTGAGGACTATAATAGCAGTACAGATGACGCTCTTTTGATAAGTGTAGAGATGTATTATAAGTAATGAATGTTTTACGAAAACACTGCTGACTTTGTGGCGCAGCAGAATGATCAGTCTACTTCCAATCCAGTGGTTCTGAGTTCAAATCCCAGGTGGGGTCATCCCTTTAGCTGAACAGCAATAACACATGGAATTGCACATTTGAAATTGTGAAGTTTTCCAAATGTGAAGTGTTCCAAAAACACATTTTTCACATGTGAAGTGTTCCAAAAACACATTTTCCACATGTGAAGTGTTCCAAAAACACATTTTCCACATGTGAAGTGTTCCAAAAACACTTTTTCCACATGTGAAGTGTTCCAAAAACACATTTTCCACATGTGAAGTGTTCCAAAAACACATTTTCCACATGTGAAGTGTTCCAAAAACACTTTTTTCACATGTGAAGTGTTCCAAAAACACATTTCCACATGTGAAGTGTTCCAAAAAACACATTTTCCACATGTGAAGTGTTCCAAAAACACATTTTCCACATGTGAAGTGTTCCAAAAACACTTTTTCCACATGTGAAGTGTTCCAAAAACACATTTTCCACATGTGAAGTGTTCCATAAACACATTTTCCACATGTGAAGTGTTCCAAAAACACTTTTTTCACATGTGAAGTGTTCCAAAAACACATTTCCACATGTGAAGTGTTCCAAAAACACATTTTCCACATGTGAAGTGTTCCAAAAACACTTTTTCCACATGTGAAGTGTTCCAAAAACACATTTTCCACATGTGAAGTGTTCCAAAAACACATTTTCCACATGTGAAGTGTTCCAAAAACACATTTTCCACATGTGAAGTGTTCCAAAAACACTTTTTCCACATGTGAAGTGTTCCAAAAACACATTTTCCACATGTGAAGTGTTCCAAAAACACTTTTTCCACATGTGAAGTGTTCCAAAAACACTTTTTCCACATGTGAATTGTTCCAAAAACACATTTTCCACATGTGAAGTGTTCCAAAAACACTTTTTCCACATGTGAAGTGTTCCAAAAACACTTTTTCCACATGTGAAGTGTTCCAAAAACACATTTTCCACATGTGAAGTGTTCCAAAAACACATTTTCCACATGTGAAGTGTTCCAAAAACACATTTTCCACATGTGAAGTGTTCCAAAAACACTTTTTCCACATGTGAAGTGTTCCAAAAACACATTTTCCACACGTGAAGTGTTCCAAAAACACATTTTCCACATGTGAAGTGTTCCAAAAACACTTTTTTCCACATGTGAAGTGTTCCAAAAACACATTTTCCACATGTGAAGTGTTCCAAAAACACGTTTTCACACGATTTGTTCCAAAAACATGTGAAATCATTTGGTTCAACATGTGATAACATGAAACTACACTGTTAGTCATTAGTGTTTATTTTGTGGTAAATTGTACAGTTATTTTACAGTACATTTCTACAGTAATACGATACTCTATTAGTGTTTTGTAGTTTATTTACTGTCAATAGCAATGCACTTACGTACCTTTTTGTCCCGTCAAGAATAAAATCAAGTCAATAATGGCGTGGTCATCTGACAGCAACTAAAAAGTAGCAGTGCTCAGGGACACTTGACGTTAAGGCCTAGATTCAACACGCGATAGTCGATACCCGCATAGCTGGTGTTTTGACTGTGTCAGAGGTGTAACTGCATTAGAGCTGTCAAATCGGGGAGTTCATATGGTCATCATCGTGAAGCCACGCCAGTTCTACTCAGAACGAGAATGTGTAGGCTATATTGAAATAATGACACTCAAATTGAAAATCATTCCACACAAAATATTGAGGATTTCTATCAGCCTAATTGAGGTGTAGATTACATCTCGTGTTCCAACTTGTAAACAAGGCTGCATGGTATCTCTCTTAATGCATTTCTGTGCAGCCAATGGCAATTTCCGCTTCAGATATAAGGCCGGAAGACGTTTGTGGATTTGACAGCTCTAATGCAGTTCCACATTTTACAAAATAATGGCTTTGCAGGTGTCCACTAGCATGGAGCTGGTAGACTCTAGCACAAAGTGTGATTAAACACTCTTGGGATTTGAACTTTCAGTCTGGACTGTATTAATGTCTCAACGGTGCCACAAAATGGTTATTTGTTTCCACACACACACACACACACACACACACACACACACACACACACACACACACACACACACACACACACACACACACACACACACACACACACACACACACACACACACACACACACACACACACACACACACACACACACACACACACACAGAGGAATGAGAGCATGGTTACAGTACAGCGTTATTCGCTGGTCAAAGGTACACATAGGAACTCAAGTAGTACTGGTCGGTACCTTTTAGTGTACATGTGCTCATAATCTAGTATAATGGAACATTTTTCTACCCAATCAATTAAATATAAAGCTGCATTTGTAACCATGTAGGAGGTGGGAATTTACCAGTTGTGAAATCGTAAATACCAGTTGGATGCGTTAACATTTGAATTATTACAATAACATTATGACTAGCAATAAATTAAATATTGTATGGTTCTTTGGTATCACATTGATATATAATCTCAGCAAAAAAGGAAACATACTCTCACTGTCAACTGCGTTTATTTTCAACAAACTTAACATGTGTAAATTATTGTATGAACATGACAAGATTCAACAACTGAGACATAAACTGAACAAGTTCTAATGTGACTAACATAAATTGAATAATGTGTCCCTGAACAAAGGGGGGGGGGTCAAAATCAAAAGTAACAGTCAGTATCTAGTGTGGCCACCAGCTGCATAAGTACTGCAGTGCATCTCCTCCTCATGGACTGCACCAGTTTGTTTATGGTTTATGGTTTATTGAACAAGCATGGGAAACAGTGTTGAAACCCTTTACAATGAAGATCTGTGAAGTTATCTGGATTTTTACGAATTATCTTTGAAAAACAGAATCCTGAAAAAGGGACATTTCTTTTTTTGCTGAGTTTATGTCTGGCCTTTAACAACACTGAATAACTGGCAGACTACAGGGTTCTTCTTCGCTGAGCTTTAACAACACTGAATAACTGGCAGACTACAGGCTTCTTCTTCGCTGAGCTTTAACAACACTGAATAACTGGCAGACTACAGGGTTCTTCTTCGCTGAGCTTTAACAACACTGAATAACTGGCAGACTACAGGCTTCTTCTTCGCTGAGCTTTAACAACACTGAATAACTGGCAGACTACAGGCTTCTTCTTCGCTGAGCTTTAACAACACTGAATAACTGGCCGACTACAGGGTTCTTCTTCGCTGAGCTTTAACGGCGGTTGGCAGCCAACACATGTTGCATTACCACCACCTACTGGACTGGAGTATAACTCCCTTATAGTTTGCTTAAAAAAAATACACAATTATAATAATAAATAAATACCCTACCATCTAACACTACACTCACAATTTTTTAAATAATAATACTTCACTATTTAAATCTATTTACTCAAGTCAAGTCTCACACACCCAAATACCTCTCTGCAGCTGCCACCACAACCTCTATTTTCTGAGATTTATGTTCCATCCCTGCAGTACATTTGACAACCATTGCTATAAATGCCAAAAATCCAATCTTACTGAAACATATATCACTTGTTGGTTTATCCCTCTGTACTGGTACAGATCTACTACTCACACCACTCCTCCCTCTGTACTGGTACAGATCTACTACTCTCACCACTCCTCCCTCTGTACTGGTACAGATCTACTACTCTCACCACTCCTCCCTCTGTACTGGTACAGATCTACTACTCTCACCACTCCTCCCTCTATACTGGTACAGATCTACTACTCTCACCACTCCTCCCTCTGTACTGGTACAGATCTACTACTCTCACCACTCCTCCCCATCTTCCTCTACTTTCTTCACTGCCTCAACATATGACAACTTCTGCACTACTCCAACCCTGGAAACCTCAACCTGCCTCTCTCACACGGGACATGTCTGATCCCCTGCCCCATGGGCACCCTTACAATTAATACATTCCACTACTTTCCCCAATACTACACTTCCTTGGGTCAGGTTCACCTCTCTTTTTCCCTCCATTCTTCCTCCGTATTCCAAGCACACGTCTATTTATGATAATACTGCACTTCTCCTGACATACTTCCTGTTCTTGCCTTGTCAAGGGATGCAATTTAACCAGCTGTCACAATCTCCGTCCAATCAGCACTAACGCTCAATGTATGTAACACTCAACAATGCATCCCACTTGTTAAAAAATGATTTATATATAATTACAAGCTTGGTGTTTATGAACAGACCAGATTAACTGGGATGACATTCCCTCTTATGGGAGACCAAAAAGAGCTAGCTGAAAGCCACACCTCGAATAAGCCAAGTCTGCAATCTTCTGATAGGATGAGGCTGTTACAATATGCTGCCAATCAGCAAGTGATGTCAACAGAAGAATCAGTGAAGGCACAGTATGTTACTGGCACCATTGCTAGTGGCAGCAAGTGTCCTATAGGTTACCATTGCTAGTGGCAGCAACTGTCCTATAGGTTACTGGCACCATTGCTAGTGGCAGCAAGTGTCCTATAGGTTACCATTGCTAGTGGCAGCAAGTGTCCTATAGGTTACCATTGCTAGTGGCAGCAAGTGTCCTATAGGTTACCATTGCTAGTGGCAGCAAGTGTCCTATAGGTTACCATTGCTAGTGGCAGCAAGTGTCCTATAGGTTACCATTGCTAGTGGCAGCAACTGTCCTATAGGTTACTGGCACCATTGCTAGTGGCAGCAAGTGTCCTATAGGTTACCATTGCTAGTGGCAGCAAGTGTCCTATAGGTTACCATTGCTAGTGGCAGCAAGTGTCCTATAGGTTACCATTGCTAGTGGCAGCAAGTGTCCTATAGGTTACCATTGCTAGTGGCAGCAAGTGTCCTATAGGTTACCATTGCTAGTGGCAGCAAGTGTCCTATAGGTTACCATTGCTAGTGGCAGCAACTGTCCTATAGGTTACCATTGCTAGTGGCAGCAAGTGTCCTATAGGTTACCATTGCTATTGGCAGCAAGTGTCCTATAGGTTACTGGCACCATTGCTAGTGGCAGAACGTGTCCTATAGGTTACTGGCACCATTGCTAGTGGCAGAAAGTGTCCTACAGGTTACTGGCACCATTTCTTGTGGCAGCAAGTGTCCTATAGGTTACTGGCACCATTGCTATTGGCAGCAAGTGTCCTATAGGTTACTGGCACCATTGCTAGTGGCAGCAAGTGTCCTATAGGTTACCATTGCTATTGGCAGCAAGTGTCCTATAGGTTACTGGCACCATTGCTTGTAGCAGCAAGTGTCCTGTAGGTTACTGGCACCATTGCTAGTGGCAGCAAGTGTCCTACAGGTTACTGTCACCATTGCTAGTGGCAGCAAGTGTCCTATAGGTTACTGGCACCATTGCTATTGGCAGCAAGTGTCCTATAGGTTACCATTGCTATTGGCAGCAAGTGTCCTATAGGTTACTGGCACCATTGCTTGTGGCAGCAAGTGTCCTACAGGTTACTGTCACCATTGCTAGTGG
Organism: Oncorhynchus nerka; assembly: GCF_034236695.1. Classification (NCBI taxonomy): domain Eukaryota; kingdom Metazoa; phylum Chordata; class Actinopteri; order Salmoniformes; family Salmonidae; genus Oncorhynchus; species Oncorhynchus nerka. The sequence continues at coordinate 9,933,568 of NC_088418.1, forward strand.
CAGCAAGTGTCCTACAGGTTACTGTCACCATTGCTAGTGGCAGCAAGTGTCCTGTAGGTTACTGGCACCATTGCTAGTGGCAGCAAGTGTCCTGTAGGTTACTGGCACCATTGCTAGTGGCAGCAAGTGTCCTATAGGTTACCATTGCTATTGGCAGCAAGTGTCCTATAGGTTACTGGCACCATTGCTTGTGGCAGCAAGTGTCCTGTAGGTTACTGGCACCATTGCTATTGGCAGCAAGTGTCCTATAGGTTACCATTGCTATTGGCAGCAAGTGTCCTACAGGTTACTGTCACCATTGCTAGTGGCAGCAAGTGTCCTGTAGGTTACTGGCACCATTGCTAGTGGCAGCAAGTGTCCTGTAGGTTACTGTCACCATTGCTATTGGCAGCAAGTGTCCTATAGGTTACCATTGCTATTGGCAGCAAGTGTCCTACAGGTTACTGTCACCATTGCTAGTGGCAGCAAGTGTCCTGTAGGTTACTGGCACCATTGATAGTGGCAGCAAGTGTCCTGTAGGTTACTGGCACCATTGCTTGTGGCAGCAAGTGTCCTGTAGGTTACTGGCACCATTGCTATTGGCAGCAAGTGTCCTATAGGTTACCATTGCTATTGGCAGCAAGTGTCCTACAGGTTACTGTCACCATTGCTAGTGGCAGCAAGTGTCCTGTAGGTTACTGGCACCATTGCTAGTGGCAGCAAGTGTCCTGTAGGTTACTGTCACCATTGCTATTGGCAGCAAGTGTCCTATAGGTTACCATTGCTATTGGCAGCAAGTGTCCTATAGGTTACCATTGCTATTGGCAGCAAGTGTCCTACAGGTTACTGTCACCATTGCTAGTGGCAGCAAGTGTCCTGTAGGTTACTGGCACCATTGATAGTGGCAGCAAGTGTCCTGTAGGTTACTGTCACCATTGCTAGTGGCAACAAGTGTCCTGCAGGTTACTGGCACCATTGCTAGTGGCAGCAAGTGTCCTACAGGTTACTGGCACCATTGCTAGTGGCAGCAAGTGTCCTATAGGTTACCATTGCTATTGGCAGCAAGTGTCCTATAGGTTACTGGCACCATTGCTTGTGGCAGCAAGTGTCCTACAGGTTACTGTCACCATTGCTAGTGGCAGCAAGTGTCCTACAGGTTACTGTCACCATTGCTAGTGGCAGCAAGTGTCCTGTAGGTTACTGGCACCATTGCTAGTGGCAGCAAGTGTCCTATAGGTTACTGGCACCATTGCTTGTGGCAGCAAGTGTCCTGTAGGTTACTGGCACCATTGCTTGTGGCAGCAAGTGTCCTGTAGGTTACTGGCACCATTGCTAGTGGCAGCAAGTGTCCTATAGGTTACTGGCACCATTGCTTGTGGCAGCAAGTGTCCTGTAGGTTACTGGCACCATTGCTATTGGCAGCAAGTGTCCTATAGGTTACCATTGCTATTGGCAGCAAGTGTCCTACAGGTTACTGTCACCATTGCTAGTGGCAGCAAGTGTCCTGTAGGTTACTGGCACCATTGCTAGTGGCAGCAAGTGTCCTGTAGGTTACTGTCACCATTGCTATTGGCAGCAAGTGTCCTATAGGTTACCATTGCTATTGGCAGCAAGTGTCCTACAGGTTACTGGCACCATTGCTAGTGGCAGCAAGTGTCCTACAGGTTACTGGCACCATTGCTATTGGCAGCAAGTGTGATACCGTAGCTCCGAGGCATGCACGAAATCACTAAGCAGCTAACGTTGAAGCAGTGTGACGATGCGTGTATCACTGACCAAAACAGCAGTGAAGAAACCTCAACATCTCTCTGATAACCACACGCTGCTATTTATTGCTGACCCGCAGATGTCACTAATGTGCATTGTGAACCGATAATGAAGCTCTGAGTAATTCATCGTTTTTCGGCACAATTTGTTCAGAAAGCCTCGGTTTCACATCACTACTACAAGGTACCGAACTACGCCATTTGAGTTAGTTTGTTTACCTGTGAAGTTTACCTTTGACCTTTTTTGTACCCCAGGAAACAACACTGCAGTGTACCCTAACCATAACCTTCATGTTTGCGAGTGTGTTAATATGTGTTCCAAGTATTAAGTATGAATGTGGTGGCAGAAACATCGATGCACTTCAAAACAGTATTAAGCAAATCTTCAAATCTCCAAAGAATTGATGTATACTCTACAGCAAGTGTCCTTGAGCACTGCTAGTTTAACGCTGATGTTATGTTGGTGGTGATAATTGGATCATTATCTATTTGATTCTGGGAATCTTTTAGCATAGAGCGGAAATGGACTCTTGCCAATAAGTCTGTGGTCGTATCTCCTTCAAGCTCACAGATCTGGTGATGCAGCTGCGCTGTAGCAGGAAGTTTCAAGTTGCTCGTGACCAATCGATTATGAGTTCAAATTCCATTTAAGGCTGAGTCCCAATTGTGGTAAGATTCCCACAGTATAAGATTTGAACAGTAATTGAAATCAGATTACAGCAGCATCCTGTCACTGTATGGAAATAACGCCTTCAAGTTGTTGTATATATTTACTTTATTTTTACTGCAACTGTTTGTGCAGAAATGTATTATTGCCCATCTCCATGATCTCGACAGACCTGGTGGTGCAGCAGGAACTTCCAGTAGCTAACAACAACCATGAGAGTGTAAGTTCCAACCACGAAGTACGGTTGAGTCACAAGTCAGCAGCCTACTGTCCTTTAACAAAAAATGCCTTAATTTATCTGTAAAAAAATACAGGAACTTATATTTTCACCGCAACTAGACGAAAACCTCCAGGGTATCATGACACAACTTTCTAAGAACGTCCTAAAAACGTCCTTGGGGACGTCCTTTGAACCAACCTGGAACTAAACAAAACTTCCAGGGTATCATGACACAACGTTCTAAGAACGTCCTAAAAACGTCCTTGGGGACGTCCTTTGAACCAACCTGGAACTAAACAAAACCTGCAGGGTATCATGACACAACGTTCTAAGAACGTCCTAAACACGTCCTTGGGGACGTCCAAGGAACCAACTTGGAACTAAACAAAACCTCCAGGGTATCATGACACAACGTTCTAAGAACGTCCTAAAAACGTCCTTGGGGACGTCCAAGGAACCAACCTGGAACTAAACAAAACCTGCAGGGGACCATGACTGTTTAAATTGAATTAATGTAAATTATGCCTTGCAAAGTAAAACACTCAAAATTACATTTGTTCTATATATATATATATGGAAAGTATTCAGACCCCTTCACATTTTCCACATTTTGTTACGTTACAGCCTTATTCTAAAATTTATTAAATCGTTTTTCCCCTCATCAATCTACACACAGTACCCCATAATGACAAAGCAAAAACAGGTTTTTAGAAAAATTTGAAAATGTGTTAAAAATAAAAAACTGAAATATCAAATTTACATAAATATTCAGACTCCTTACTCAGTACTTTGTTGAATCACCTTTGACAGCGATTGCAGCCTTGATTTTTCTTTTTTCTTGGGTATGACGCTACAAGCTTGGCATACCTGTATTTGTGGAGTTTCTCCCATTCTTCTCTGCAGATCCTCTCTCAAGCTCTGTCAGGTTGGAGAGCAATTTTCAGGTCTCTCCAGAGATGTTCGATTGGGTTCAAGTCCGGGCTCTGGCTGGGCTACTCAAGGACATTCAGAGACTTGTCCCGAAGCCACTCCTGCATTGTGTTGGCTATGTGCATATGGTCATTGTCCTGTTGGAATGTGAACCTTCACCCCAGTCTGAGGTCCTGAGTGCTCTGGAGAAGGTTTTCATGAATGATTCGCTCAGTTTATCTTTCCCTCGATCCTGAATAGTTTCCCAGTCCATGCCTCTGAAAAACATCCCCACAGCATGATGCTTCCACCACCATGCTTCAAAACCAGGTTTTCTTCAGATGTGACACCTGGCGTTCAGGCCAAAGAGTTCAATCTTGGTTTCATCAGACCAGATAATCTTGTTTCTCATGTTCTGAGAGTCCTTTAGATGTTTTTGGCAAACTCCAAGCGGGCTGCCATGTGCCTTTTACTGAGGAGTGGCTTCAGTCTGGCCACTCGACCATAAGGTCTGATTGGTGGAATACTGCAGAGATGGTTGTCCTTCTGGAAGGTTCTACCATCTCCACAGAGGAACTCTGGAGTTCTGTCAGAGTGACCATTGTGTTCTTGGTCACCTCCTTAAATGCTGCAGACATTTTTTGGTACTCTTCCCCAGACCTGTGCATCGACACAATCCTGTCTCGCAGCTCCACGGACAATTCCTTCAACCTCATGGCTTGGTTTTTGCTCTGACATGCACTGTCAACTGTGGGACCTTATATAGACAGGTGTGCACCTTTCCATACCATGTTAAATCAATTGAATTTACCACAGGTGGACTCCAATCAAAATCTCAGGGATGATCAATGGAAACAGGATGTACCTGAGCTCAATTTCGAGTCTCAAAGCATTTCAAGTATTTCTGTTTTTATTTTTAATAAAATTGCAAACATTTATAAACACTTCTTTTTGCTTTGTCTTTATGGGGTATTGTGTGTAGATTGATGAGGTATTCATTTTATTTAAGACATTTCAGAATAAGGCTGTAACGTAACAAAATGTGAAAAAAAGGGAAGGGGTCTGAATATTTTCCGAAAGCACTGTTTACAAAAACATATATGGGGGATTGGAAATGATGCAGACAATTACATTGATAGAAGCTTCAATCTATCTGCAATATTAAAGCTGATCTACCCCTTAAAATAATAAATAAATAAAGCCAGCATGGTCGCCACAGTACACTTTGTTGTGCAGTGAGGTCATCATTACTACTAATTGTATTATATCAATATAAGTAGGAAATTCCCTTTCTGTGTGTGTGTATGTGTTAGTGCGGTCATGTGTGTGTGTTCTCTTTGACTGAGGCTTCCTTCCCCACTAGGCAGCAGACACACACACATGTGAGCACACTAACACACACACACACACACACGCACGCACGAACGCACGCACACACACACACACACACACACACACACACACACACACACACACACACACACACACACACACACACACAACAACACACACACGTATCGACACCGTAACTAAGGGGGACACATGACGTTGTTGTTAATCAGTGTGTGTGTGTGTGTGTGTGTGTGTGTGTGTGTGCGTGCGTGCGTGCGTGCGTGCGTGCGTGCGTGTGTGTGTGTGTGTGCGTGTGTGTGTGTATTGTGTGATACACAGATGCAGTGGTTACATGCGTTACATAATTATACTGAGTAGAACCTTTCTATCCCGTAAGAACTATTCATACATCCATTTATTCATCACTGGGTAATTCAGGGCTGGACGATCCATGTTCAAATGTAAAGGCCGATTCCGATTGAGCCGACATACATGCAGAGCTTAACGTGAATGTGGTCTTCAGCGAACGCGGGAACAGCACCTTTACAGCAGATCGTCTGAGATACTTATATATGGATTGAATCCAGACGTTAATCTAATGATGGATTCAGGCTTGGCTGGAAGTACCCACCCTTAATCTAATGATGGGTTCAGGCTTGGCTGGAAGTACCCACCCTTAATCTAATGATGGATTCAGGCTTGGCTGGAAGTACCCACCCTTAATCTAATGATGGATTCAGGCTTGGCTGGAAGTACCCACCCTTAATCTAATGATGGATTCAGGCTTGGCTGGAAGTACCCACCCTTAATCTAATGATGGATTCAGGCTTGGCTGGAAGTACCCACCCTTAATCTAATGATGGATTCAGGCTTGGCTGGAAGTACCCACCCTTAATCTAATGATAGATTCAGGCTTGGCTGGAAGTACCCACCCTTAATCTAATGATGGATTCATGCTTGGCTGGAAGTACCCACCCTTAATCTAATGATGGATTCAGGCTTGGCTGGAAGTACCCACCCTTAATCTAATGATGGATTCAGGCTTGGCTGGAAGTACCCACCCTTAATCTAATGATGGATTCAGGCTTGGCTGGAAGTACCCACCCTTAATCTAATGATGGATTCAGGCTTGGCTGGAAGTACCCACCCTTAATCTAATGATGGATTCAGGCTTGGCTGGAAGTACCCACCCTTAATCTAATGATAGATTCAGGCTTGGCTGGAAGTACCCACCCTTAATCTAATGATGGATTCAGGCTTGGCTGGAAGTACCCACCCTTAATCTAATGATGGATTCAGGCTTGGCTGGAAGTACCCACCCTTAATCTAATGATGGATTCAGGCTTGGCTGGAAGTACCCACCCTTAATCTAATGATAGATTCAGGCTTGGCTGGAAGTACCCACCCTTAATCTAATGATGGATTCAGGCTTGGCTGGAAGTACCCACCCTTAATCTAATGATGGATTCAGGCTTGGCTGGAAGTACCCACCCTTAATCTAATGATGGATTCAGGCTTGGCTGGAAGTACCCACCCTTAATCTAATGATGGATTCAGGCTTGGCTGGAAGTACCCACCCTTAATCTAATGATGGATTCAGGCTTGGCTGGAAGTACCCACCCTTAATCTAATGATGGATTCAGGCTTGGCTGGAAGTACCCACCCTTAATCTAATGATAGATTCAGGCTTGGCTGGAAGTACCCACCCTTAATCTAATGATGGATTCAGGCTTGGCTGGAAGTACCCACCCTTAATCTAATGATGGATTCAGGCTTGGCTGGAAGTACCCACCCTTAAACTAATGATGGATTCAGGCTTGGCTGGAAGTACCCACCCTTAATCTAATGATAGATTCAGGCTTGGCTGGAAGTACCCACCCTTATTCTAATGATAGATTCAGGCTTGGCTGGAAGTACCCAGTTTCTCAAAAAAATAGCATTATGTTCCCAGGTGTCGTGTCTTTGGCTATGCCGGATTAAGTGATATGACATGCTATTCTATAAAATAATTTCTCCGTAATTAATATCACCTGATTGTGCTAATCATGTAAATGTAATTAACTAGAGAGTCGGGGCACCACAAAATAATATTTATAGAGCTGTTATCTTCTGAATAAATTCTTAAAGACCTAGTAATATTTTACATCAGTAGCAGTCAATATTAATCGTCACCTTAATTCAGTCTCATCTGAAAGTTGTAAATTCTTGGTTATCTTCACAAACCCTGGCTAACAAGTTGAATCAGCAATACAAAATTGGGTTTAATTATTTATTTACTAAATACCCAACTAATCACACAGAATTAGACATACACATAATTAATCATAACTTGACTACAAATTACGTCATAAAGGAAAACGTCCCTAGCGGGCGGAACAGATATGACAGCTTGTTACACAAAAGAAAAGGGTCTGGGTTTAAGTGAAAGAGCGGGAAGACTGAGGAACAAAGGGTGAAGCTGTGCTATCGTAAATACAGTATCTTATGCATTCTAAATTACCGCCCATTTGGAAAAGGAAAATGCAATAAATATTTACTCTGAGCTGCGATTCAGTAGGTTGGTGGTAGATGGAAGGCCGTGTTGCCAAACCGAGTCCTTTGTCCTTTGAAGAATGTCTCTGGTGGTCAATTGGATACGTTGTAGTAACGTCGTTGTGTGATAGACAGGATACTCTGTCTGTTCCTTCCTAACCCTCGTTTGCAGCAGCTGTTGCTAACTCAACGGCTAGGAGGTATCACTTCTGTAGTGAATAAGAGTTCAAAGTTCATACCATTCGCAACCAAAGCTCACGCTGATGTTGGCTTCGTTCTGTAGTTATTATCTGAACCATTCTGACATCGGACCGTCGTCCTCACATCCTCGGAACAGGAGGTTATATTGTCGTCAAGGCTTTATATAGTGGAGCGAGAAGGGTGTGTCTGAAAAGTTTTATAACCCATGTCTCTTCACAGGGGTGGGCCACTGAGCAGAGCCCTAACCTTATGAAAACACAATTCTCACATTTTAGAAGCTAAAATCACATTTCATCCCATCACAAATAATTTAATATTCAAACATTTCAATTTAACAACAATAACATGTGAATCCGATAACTCTGATCCGTAGACTTTCCACTGTAGAGTTTATGTCATCTTATCATTGATGAGAATGTCTCAGATGACAACCGAACTGACATCATATTCATTAAGTACCACCTCATATGTTCCATTGGTCGGATTACCAGAATATAGTTCATTTCCCCCCACCTTCTGATATTCCCAGAATCTCTATGTTAACCAAGGGTTTTTGCAAATGTAACCTTAGTAGGGTAGAGAGAGGAAAAAGAGGAGAAGAGGTATTTATGACTGTCATAAATAAACCTACCCCCAGGCCAACGTCATGACAACAGGCAAAGAGCAATGTCACTTCTAGGACCCCCATCCCCTGTCCAGAAGAGATGTGAGGCTTCTCAATTGAAGGAGTAGCAGTCAGAAACGTAAAGAAAAACACATCTAGATGTGAAGTGACCATTCTGTCTTTCTCTGTTTGTACTTGTGTTGTGTATCACATGCTCATATGGAGTCTTACAGTTTTTCTCAATCGCTAAAACACAATTTCAGAAAATTTGCTCCATTTCCTGAAAACATTAAACACAAAACCTCATCTTCAAGCACTATTTACATAACCTCTGACTCCACTCGCAAAATGAAACATTCGCCTCAAAACAGTTTTACATGTGTTCAAAATCAAACACTGCTCTCAAATCATAAACTAAGTGATCAAAATGATATACACTCTTTTGATGAATGAAAACATGTTCTATCATAGTAGCTCAAAATTGATCAGAAATTACTACTCTGCTTTGCTCTTTGCAATTTTGTTTTTGGTTCTTCCTCCTCCTTGTACCCCTATTTTTACAGTACTGTACCCTGCATCTCACAAACTTGTCCTTTGTCTCTGTGATACTGTAATTCTTGTTCTTTGTTGATATGAACTTGCAACCAGTCAAAATCTATTGAGCAGTCAGTACTGTTAATAAATGGAAAGCACAATGTTCAGGGCCATACAATTTGTCCATTGTACGGTACACAGTCTACAATGCACTATACTACAGTATACAATACTAAAAGGGACAAAAATCAAAGGAGTAAACATGTGATCAATGTGCTTCTTCTTGTCTTTGGGCCGGGTCAGGTCAGAGCACTTCATCGACATCACAACCAATATTGTCCCTCCTGAGGCAACGGGGGAAGAAGCCTCTTGTCTTTGGGCTGGGTCAGGCCAGAGCACATCGTCGACATCACAAGCAATGATTGTCCTTCCTGGGGCAATGGGGGAAGAAGGCTCTTGTGTGCCGTATCCAGCCCTGACATGATTCCTCACCTATATCACATTTACATTTACATTTAAGTCATTTAGCAGACGCTCTTATCCAGAGCGACTTACAAATTGGTGCGTTCACCTTAAGACATCCAGTGGAACAGCCACTTTACAATAGTGCATCTAAATCTTTTAAGGGGGGTGAGAAGGATTACTTTATCCTATCCTAGGTATTCCTGAAAGAGGTGGGGTTTCAGGTGTCTCCGGAAGGTGGTGATTGACTCCGCTGTCCTGGCGTCGTGAGGGAGTTTGTTCCACCATTGGGGGGCCAGAGCAGCGAACAGTTTTGACTGGGCTGCGCGGGAACTGTACTTCCTCAGTGGTAGGGAGGCGAGCAGGCCAGAGGTGGATGAACGCAGTGCCCTTGTTTGGGTGTAGGGCCTGATCAGAGCCTGGAGGTACTGAGGTGCCGTTCCCCTCACAGCTCCGTAGGCAAGCACCATGGTCTTGTAGCGGATGCGAGCTTCAACTGGAAGCCAGTGGAGAGAGCGGAGGAGCGGGGTGACGTGAGAGAACTTGGGAAGGTTGAACACCAGACGGGCTGCGGCGTTCTGGATGAGTTGTAGGGGTTTAATGGCACAGGCAGGGAGCCCAGCCAACAGCGAGTTGCAGTAATCCAGACGGGAGATGACAAGTGCCTGGATTAGGACCTGCGCTGCTTCCTGTGTGAGGCAGGGTCGTACTCTGCGGATGTTGTAGAGCATGAACCTACAAGAACGGGCCACCGCCTTGATGTTAGTTGAGAACGACAGGGTGTTGTCCAGGATCACGCCAAGGTTCTTAGCGCTCTGGGAGGAGGACACAATGGAGTTGTCAACCGTGATGGCGAGATCATGGAACGGGCAGTCCTTCCCCGGGAGGAAGAGCAGCTCCGTCTTGCCGAGGTTCAGCTTGAGGTGGTGATCCGTCATCCACACTGATATGTCTGCCAGACATGCAGAGATGCGATTCGCCACCTGGTCATCAGAAGGGGGAAAGGAGAAGATTAATTGTGTGTCGTCTGCATAGCAATGATAGGAGAGACCATGTGAGGTTATGACAGAGCCAAGTGACTTGGTGTATAGCGAGAATAGGAGAGGGCCTAGAACAGAGCCCTGGGGACGCCAGTGGTGAGAGCGCGTGGTGAGGAGACAGATTCTCGCCACGCCACCTGGTAGGAGCGACCTGTCAGGTAGGACGCAATCCAAGCGTGGGCCGCGCCGGAGATGCCCAACTCGGAGAGGGTGGAGAGGAGGATCTGATGGTTCACAGTATCGAAGGCAGCCGATAGGTCTAGAAGGATGAGAGCAGAGGAGAGAGAGTTAGCTTTAGCAGTGCGGAGGGCCTCCGTGATACAGAGAAGAGCAGTCTCAGTTGAATGACTAGTCTTGAAACCTGACTGATTTGGATCAAGAAGGTCATTCTGAGAGAGATAGCAGGAGAGCTGGCCAAGGACGGCACGTTCAAGAGTTTTGGAGAGAAAAGAAAGAAGGGATACTGGTCTGTAGTTGTTGACATCGGAGGGATCAAGTGTAGGTTTTTTCAGAAGGGGTGCAACTCTCGCTCTCTTGAAGACAGAAGGGACGTAGCCAGCGGTCAGGGATGAGTTGATGAGCGAGGTGAGGTAAGGGAGAAGGTCTCCGGAAATGGTCTGGAGAAGAGAGGAGGGAATAGGGTCAAGCGGGCAGGTTGTTGGGCGGCCGGCCGTCACAAGACGCGAGATTTCATCTGGAGAGAGAGGGGAGAAAGAGGTCAGAGCACAGGGTAGGGCAGTGTGAGCAGAACCAGCGGTGTCGTTTGACTTAGCAAACGAGGATCGGATGTCGTCGACCTTCTTTTCAAAATGGTTGACGAAGTCATCTGCAGAGAGGGAGGAGGGGGGGAGGAGGATTCAGGAGGGAGGAGAAGGTGGCAAAGAGCTTCCTAGGGTTAGAGGCAGATGCTTGGACTTTAGAGTGGTAGAAAGTGGCTTTAGCAGCAGAGACAGAAGAGGAAAATGTAGAGAGGAGGGAGTGAAAGGATGCCAGGTCCGCAGGGAGGCGAGTTTTCCTCCATTTCCGCTCGGCTGCCCGGAGCCCTGTTCTGTGAGCTCGCAATGAGTCGTCGAGCCACGGAGCAGGAGGGAAGGACCGAGCCGGCCTGGAGGATAGGGGACATAGAGAATCAAGGGATGCAGAAAGGGAGGAGAGGAGGGTTGAGGAGGCAGAATCAGGAGATAGGTTGGAGAAGGTTTGAGCAGAGGGAAGAGATGATAGGATGGAAGAGGAGAGAGTAGCGGGGGAGAGAGAGCGAAGATTGGGACGGCGCGATACCATCCGAGCAGGGGCAGTGTGGGAAGTGTTGGATGAGAGCAAGAGGGTAAAGGATACAAGGTAGTGGTCGGAGACTTGGATCCATGGCTTGCAGCAGATTTACTCTGGTGTAGGGTTGTTTATCATACACTTTCCATCTCCAAGAGGAGAAAAACTCCTCAATCGGATTCAGGAAAGGCGAGTATGGAGGGAGGTACAAGTTCATAAACTGCCCATTGATGTTAAACCATTCCCTTACCTGAGCAGCTCGGTGGAAACTGACATTGTCCCACACTATCACATAGGTGGGAATGGGATTCTCATTTAGCTCTTGACCCTGCTGCTCTTGAACCCGCTGCTCAAATAAAATATCTCTTAGATTGGCAATAAATCTTAGAAGGTGCTGGGTGTTATATGGCCCGAGTGTAACATGGTGATGTAGAACACCATGGTTGCTGATAGCAGCACAGATTGTGACATTGCCACCTCGTTGACCAGGGACTTCAACAATGGCCCGCTGTTCACCCGCTGTTCAATCATGTTTCGGCCTCTCCTTCTCTTTGTTAGATTGAAGCCTGCTTCATCGACAAAGATGAACTCATGGGGTCTGTCCAAGGATTCCAAGTCAAATATTATCTGTGTAGAAATACAATATACTGTATGTAGGATTTTGTAAGTCGTGCAGAGACAGTGCTATACTGTAGAGTACAATTAGGCTTCTGATTCACATACATTGTATGTGCTGAAGAGTAATGTCATTCACATAGTATGTGTTAGTACTGTAGACAATCTGGATTGCAGTAAATGTTTCTGAATGTACACTTACTTGCACATACTGAGCTCGCAGTTCTTTCACCCTTGGTGAGTTGCGCTCAAAAGGTACTCGGTATACTTGTTTCATTTGCATCCTGTTACGATGGAGGACACGGCCAATTGTGGAAATGCTCACACTGTCGATTCCCTGGAAGTGTGTGTTGTCTTGTATCACTCGTTCCTGGATTTCTCTGAGTCGTGTTGCATTATCTTGAAGGACCATGCCAACTATAACGGCCTCTTGCTCCCGAGTGAATATAGCGGTCCTTCCACCTGCATGTGGCAGCCTTGCAATTCTACAAAAAGTAGTTGTGCAGTTACAAGACATATTCATGCAGTACAATACATACAGTGATTAACTTTACAAATGTCTATTGAAACAGCTGCATATAGTGTAGTACAGTAAATTTGCAATTACAAAAATACAGTAGTATACTTCCTCTCCGTCCTCCTCTTCCTCCTCGTTGCCCACCTCGCATACGCACTCGTCCTCGTCCTCTCACATTGTTTCTTCTATCCATTCTCAGACATTCTCCTTCTCACCTTCAACAACCTGTTTGCTCTCTGAACTGGCTTATATTGGTTGTGTCGCATCATTTGAAACAGGTTAAATCCATTTTGAGTGGTTGTGTTCAATCAATGACATATGTTCTCTATTTGTATTTGACTGTTGCCACTTGTGTTTACCAGTATGGATGCCATGTACATTAGAGCGCAGAATGTGTTTTGAGAATGAGAATGTGTTTAGAGTTTTGCTGAAAAGTCTAAGTGACATCTGCAAATTGTGTTTTACCATGTGAAATGGTTTAAGGTATTGACAACAGACTGCATAATTAGCTAAATGAGTCCAGGCAACTGAGAACTTTGTTCAGCCAATGGGTTTTAGTGTTTAAGCAATTGAGAAAAACTGTAATATATGAAGCAGAGAAAGCTGAGAAACATCCATTTATTCCCCAGCTATGAATTAGTTAGACTCTTTTTGAGAGCTCAGTGCCGTCCTCCCTGTCCCAGAAATTGATTTGATACCCAAGGAGAGGAGAGGAGGGAGGAGAGGCGAAGAGAGGAGAGGAGACGAGGAGAGGTGAGGAGAGGAGAAGAGAGGCAAGGAGAAGAGAGGAGAGGACAGGAGAAGAGAGGAGAAGAGAGGCAAGAAGAAGAGAGGAGAAGAGAGGCGAGGAGATGAGAAGAGAGAAGAAGAGAAGAGAGAAGAGAAGAGAGGAAAAGAGAGGCAAGAAGAAGAGAGGAGAAGAGAGGCGAGGAGATGAGAAGAGAGGAGAAGAGAAGAGAGGAGAGGAGAGGAGAAGAGAGAAGAAGAGAAGAGAGAAGAGAAGAGAGGAGAGGAGAAGAGAGAAGAAGAGAAGAGAGAAGAGAAGAGAGGAGAGGAGAGGAGAAGAGAGAAGAAGAGAAGAGAAGAGAGGAGAGGAGAGGCAAAGAGAGGAAACAGAAAATGTGTTTAGGTTAAGGACTCCAAAATGAGTGTGCAATGGAAGGTCAGAGTCAAAATGAAAGATAAAGGAGTGAGGAAGGAAAGAGAGGAGGACAAAAATACAAATCACACTGCCAGAGACTCAGAGCCCACTGTATCAGACTCCATTCACTATTCATGGTAATGTGACACATCATCCCCACTGAGAGCAATGGATGGCCCTCACTCCAAAACCCATTCCATCCACAACCACTAGCTGTCCAATGCTGAGTGTAATTGAATTCCTCAAAGTCGATCTGACTGTGAAAGCACATGCTTTATATCATGTGTAAGTGTACTGTCTGTCTGTGTGTCTGTAGCAGGAAAACACACACACACACACAAACACACACACACACACACACACACACACACACACACACACACGCACACACGCACAAACTTGGTCCATAGCTTGGTCCATAGCGTGTTATTTGAGGCCGACACTGTAAATTTACAGCAAAACCTTTCACAGTTAGCTACTGTAATTCTATACAGTACTGTATTAGCGTTTTGCTGTATATTTGCAGCAGCACCCTGTGAATTATGGTGTATTGTGAGAAAATGTTGTCAGCTGCAAAATAATCTTTGTCTCAATTAACATATTTTCAAAAAGTATCTTGTTACAAACACAGGATATGTTGAAGACCAACGCATCCTTAACTACAGCAACATCCCTAGTAACGGTTACAGAAGCATTTTACTTGCCGTGACTTGGTCTTGTTTTGGGGGCGTAGCTCATTAGAATAATACCCACAGTGCTTTTCAAGTGTTCATTTTTACATTTACATTTTGGTCGTTTAGCAGACACTCTTATCCAGAGCGACTTACAGTCAATGTATTTAAGTAAGGTAAACAAACATATACCACAGTCATAGCAAGTAAAAAGATTTTTACAGTTACTGAGAATGCTGACGTTAAGAGGGATATATTATATTAGACAGTACAGAACACGTATTCTACTTCAACTTTTACAAATTAGACTAAACGAATTGTAGTTCAGTGAAATACAAATTAGAAAGTAGGTATTGAAAGTATTGAAATAGCTATATCAAATACATTCAACAGAAATACTGCCCATCGTTGGCACTAGCTGCCTGCACTGTAAATATGCAACAGTTTAGTAACCACTGTGCTTCCAGTAATGTACTGTAAATATGCAACAGTTTAGTAACCACTGTGCTTCCAGTAATGTACTGTAAATATGCAACAGTTTAGTAACCACTGTGCTTCCAGTAATGTACTGTAAATATGCAACAGTTTAGTAACCACTGTGCTTCCAGTAATGTACTGTAAATATGCAACAGTTTAGTAACCACTGTGCTTCCAGTAATGTACTGTAAATATGCAACAGTTTAGTAACCACTGTGCTTCCAGTAATGTACTGTAAATATGCAACAGTTTAGTAACCACTGTGCTTCCAGTAATGTACTGTAAATATGCAACAGTTTAGTAACCACTGTGCTTCCAGTAATGCACTGTAAATTCTAGAAATACAGCATGTTGCTGTAATCAGGTGTTCCAGTTATATGCTGTACATTTGTGTTACAGTAAAGGTCCTGTAAATCTACAGTATTTTACTGGCTTCTGTGCTGCTAGTCATTTACTGTAAATTTACAGTAACCTACTCGCTATTGTGCTGCCAGTAATTTACTGTTTTTTTTTTTACAGCATAGCCAAGATCCCCCCCCCCCCCCCCCATTTCTCCTTCACTCAAATCCAGATAGCTGATGTTCTGAGAGAGCTGCAAAATCTGGACCCCTACAAATCAGCAGGGCTAGACAATCTGGACCCTCTCTTTCTACAATTATCAGCTGAAATTGTTGCAACCCCCTGACCCAAACTGTTAAAGACCTATATCCATCCTGCCCTGCCTTTCTAAAGTCTTTGAAAGCCAAGTTAACAAACAGATCACCGACCATTTCCAATCCCACCGTACCTTCTCCGCTATGCAATCTGGTTTTCGAGCTGGTCACGGGTGCACCTCAGCCATGCTCAAGGTCCTAAACGATATCATAACCGCCATCGATAAGAGACAATACTGGGTATTCATCGACCTGGCCAAGGCTTTCGACTCTGTCAATCACCACATTCTTATCGGAAGACTCAACAGCCTTGGTTTCTCAAATGATTGCCTCGCCTGGTTCACCAACTACTTCTCAGACAGAGTTCAGTGTGTCAAATCGGAGGGCCTTTTGTCCGGACCTCTGGCAGTCTCTATGGGGGTGTCACAGGGTTCAATTCTCTGGCCGACTCTTTTCTCTGTATACATTAATGATGTTGCTCTTGCTGCTGGTGATTCTCTGATCCACCTCTGGCCCTTCTTTGGACACTGTGTTAACAAACCTCCAGATGAGCTTCAATGCCATACAATTCTCCTTCCGTGGCCTCCAACTGCTCTTAAATACAAGTAAAATTAATGCATGCTCTTCAACCGATCGCTGCCTACACCTACCCGCCCGTCCAGCATCACTACTCTGAACGGTTATGACTTAGAATATGTGGACAACTAAAAATACCTAGGTGTCTGGCTAGACTGTAAACTCTCCTTCCAGACTCACATTATCCATCTCCAATCCAAAATGAAATCTAGAAATGACTACCTATTTCACAATAAAGCATCCTTCACTCATGCTGCCAAACATACCCTCGTAAAACGGACTATCCTGCCGATCCTTGACTTTGGCGATGTCATTTACAAAATAGCCTCCAACACTCTACTCAGCAAATTGGGTGCAGTCTATCACAGTGCCATCCATTTTGTCACCAAAGCCCCATATCCTACCCACCACTGCGACTTGTATGCTCTCGTTGGCTGGCCCTCGCTTCATACTCGTCGCCAAACCCACTGGCTCCAGGTCATCTACAAGTCTTTGCTAGGTAAAGCACCGCCTTATCTCAGCTCCTTAGTCACCATAGCATTACACACCCGTAGAACGCGCTCCAGCAGGTATATTTCACTGGTCACCCCCAAAGCCAATTTCTCCTTTGGCCGCCTTTCCTTCCAGTTCTCTGCTGCCAATGACTGGAACGAATTGCAAAAATCACTGAAGCTGGAGACCCATATCTTCCTCACTAACTTTAAGCACCAGCTGTCAGAGCAGCTCACAGATCATTGCATCTGTACATTGCCCATCTGTAAATAGCCCATCCATCCCATCCATCTTCCTCATCCCCATACTGTTATTATTATTTTTATTTTTTTGCTGCTCATTTGCACCCCAGTATCTCTACTTGTACATTCATCTTCTGCACATCTATCACTCCAGTGTTTATTGCTAAATTGTAATTATTTTGCCACTATGGCCTATTCATTGCCTACCTCCCTTATCTTACCTCATTTGCACACACTGTATATAGACTTTTTCTCTATTGTGTTATTGACTGTATGTTTGTTTATTCCATGTACACTCTGTGCTGTTGTTTGTGTCGCAGTGCTTTGCTTTATCTTGGCCAGGTCGCAGTTGAAAATGAGAACTTGTTCTCAACTAGCCTACCTGGTTAAAAAATCTGTGTGAGTTAGCCAAGAGCTGTGTGAGTTAGCCAAGAGCTGTGTGAGTTAGCCAAGAGCTGTGTGAGTTAGCCAAGAGCCGCGTGAGTTAGCCAAGAGCTGTGTGCGTTAGCCAAGAGCTGTGTGTGTTAGCTAAGAGCCGCGTGAGTTAGCCAAGAGCTGTGTGCGTTAGCCAAGAGCTGTGTGAGTTAGCCAAGAGCCGCGTGAGTTAGCCAAGAGCTGTGTGCGTTAGCCAAGAGCTGTGTGTGTTAGCTAAGAGCCGTGTGTGTTAGCCAAGAGCTGTGTAAGTTAGCCAAGAGCTGTGTGCATTTGCCAAGAGCTGTGTGCATTTGCCAAGAGCTGTGTGAGTTAGCCAAGAGCTGTGTGAGTTAGTCAAGAGCTGTGTGTTTTTTCTACTGTATATGATTCTAGGCCAGTATAGGCCCGGTGTATTCAACTCGTTCCCTACGAGCTCCGGAGACAACTGGTTTTCTGTTCCATCTGAGAGGTCATTTCACCGACCTGGTGTACCAGGTCTAAATCAGTCCCTGATTAGAGAGGAACATTGGAAACATGCAGTGGAACTGGCTTTGAGGTCCAGAGTTCTGTCTGAAGGCTCTAGGCTATATGGCTCTGATCAAGAGTATTGCACTACACAAGGAATAGGGTGTCAGAAGTATGCCATTTTGTGTCTGTGCCACGTTTGCTGCCATTTAGCTTAATGTGACTGGCTGACTGGCTGATTCATGATAGCCTGCTGAACATAATCCCTGAAATGAAATCCAGCCTGGAACAGAATGGCATTGAAATGGGAGAGGAGATCCCACTGATAGTTAATAGACATTAATAGATAGTTAATAGATATGAATAGATAGTTAATAGACACACCTCCACAGTCATTTTCATAGGAGCTAGTCTGTCAACGCTGTTTTGACATTCAGACATGGACTTTGCATTATATAAGGCTCAGTACCAAAGACTTGACCTTAATTTAACTAGGCAGGTAAGAACAATTTCTTATTTACAATGACAGCCTACCGGGGAACAGTGGGTTAACTGCCTTGTTCAGGGGCAGAACAACAGATGTTTACCTTGTCAGCTCAGGGATTTGATCCAGCAACCTTTCAGTTACTGGCCCAATGCTCTAAACACTAGGCTACATGCCGCCCAGACTTTACATACATGGTTATGATAACTAGGAGGTTGTACTGTCCAAATCCATGAACACCTCCGGTTCCCAGTCCCACCTCCCATGCGTGTACTGTATATCAACATTTTAGTGTTAGTTTATTTAGCCTAAAAGTTATTTCCAACTCTTTTCCCTGAGCCCATTGCTCCAACCTCTTCAAAGCATGCATGTATTCAGTAGAGTCGAGCTGTGCAGGTATTAACAGGTATTAACATACTTAATGACATTCCTACTTCTTAGCAGGGAAGTGTGACTAGTGAGCACAACCCCCCCCTAAAAGGGTGAAAGTTAGAATAGCATTTAGCATTAATATTAGCATTTGACCTCGTGGAGACTAATGTCCCCAGTTGGTCAATAATCATGTATTTACTATTCTTGTGGGACACACACACACAGAAAAACACACACGCACGCGCACACACGCACACAGAAAAACACACACGCACGCGCACGCACGCACGCACAACTGGAAAGGAAGATGTTTTTTTACCCCAAGAGGGAGGAGATAAAGTTTAAAGTTGACTATGTTCTTTTCATTAGCCACATTTACACTTTCAAAAACACAACTGGGAGCACCTCACCACAACAACAACAAAAACAGTGGGGCCCTTTGGTCTCTATGACAAGAGGCAGAAACCAGCGAGAAACCTGGCGAGCCTGAATGCTATTAAACCAGTGGGGAAGAATCTTCATACATTTTTAACACACTCCACCATGTTGTGGAAATAACAACCAAATAACACAGCCACAGTGTATGTAGTTGGATTTTCTCTGTTAAAGAACGCCATTTTGCAGTGTTTGGTCATCTCACTGCCTGAATGCTGCCGTGTTGTGGAAATAACAACCAAATAACACAGCCACAGTGTATGTAGTTGGATTTTCTCTGTTAAAGAACGCCATTTTGCAGTGTTTGGTCATCTCACTGCCTGAATGCTGCCGTGTTGTGGGAATAACAACCAAATAAGATAGGCATTTGTGGTATGTATTGATATTCAAACTGTCCTTTTCACCGTGGCCCTGTGTGGCTTAGCCGGTTGAGCATGGTGATTGCCACGCCAGAAGTAGAGGGTTCGGTT
The DNA here is from genome assembly GCF_034236695.1 of Oncorhynchus nerka. Classification (NCBI taxonomy): domain Eukaryota; kingdom Metazoa; phylum Chordata; class Actinopteri; order Salmoniformes; family Salmonidae; genus Oncorhynchus; species Oncorhynchus nerka. Next base: position 9,953,104 of record NC_088418.1, read on the forward strand.
GCCGCTTGGGGCCACCCATATGGAAAATGCATGCACATGTGACCAATGTGAAATGACTAGCTAGTTAGTGGTGGTACGCGCTAATAGCGTTTCGATTGGTGACGTCACTCGCTATGAGACCTTGAAGTTGTGGTTCCCCTTGCTCTGCAAGGGCTGCAGCTTTTTGTGGAGTGATGGGTAACGATGCTTCGTGGGTGTCAGTTGTTGATGTGTGCAGAGGGTCCCTGGTTCAAGGCGAGGAGAGGGACGGAAGCTATACTGTTACAAACACGTGACTGTAAATAGCTTTGGATGACAGCGTCTGCTTACGAGTATATGTTATATACTGTAATTCATAGCATACAGATTGCTTGATTTGGTTAACTCTCAACCTGAATGCAGCCATGTCTTGGTCTTTGTCCAATGGCTTCTGTAGTGTTTTTATGGCTCCATCACACAGGATCCTCCCTGCTGGGACTCATCTCTCACCCCTACAGAGGCCCAATCTGGAGAGAGGGAGGGAGGGAGAGAGAAGGAGGGAGAGAGGAGAGAGAGGGAGGGAGGGAGGGAGGGAGGGAGGGGGAGAGGGGGAGGGAGGGAGGGAGGGAGGGAGAAAGGGAGGGAGAGAGAGAGAGAGAGAGAGAGAGAGAGAGAGAGAGAGAAAGAGAGGGTTGCCTGAGGCTGCAGAAAAACATGTAGCTGAAAAACAGACACTCTTCTATAAATGAATGTCAATCATACTATAATCAATTCTAATATTGTATTGCATCACTGCATTCCGGGTTTCCCAGAATGCACTGCATTAACGTCCATCCCCTGAGTTGGACAATATTTCAGACTGAACAAATCAATCATTTATGAAACATACTGTCTCCTTTTGCCTGGGTATTCAGGGCAGGATATAATATTCTGTCTCAAATCTGTTCCCCTCCTCTGAACCCCCATTGCCCTAGCTGTATAGTTAATTAATACGGTTTTGTGTTTATTGTGCTCCAGAGTTCATGTTAAGTAAGAGAGGGCTGTGATGTCAAACATCTTAGGACTAGGAGGGAGGGAGGGAGATCTCAAAAGATGGTCCAGGTATGACATTCACCCAGTCACGCTCACGTCGGTCATCATGAAGTGCTTTGAGAGGCTGATCATGGCCTACATCAAGGCCAGCATGCCAGGCACACTGGATCCACTCTAATTTGCATACCGCTCCAATAGATCCATGGAAGATGCCATTTCCATTGCTAATCACATGGCTGTAACACATCTGGACATGAGAAACACGGATGTGAGAATGCTGTTCATTGACTACAGTTCAGCATTCAACACTATAGTTTCCTCCAAGCTCGACACCAAGCTCAGAGCCCTGGGTCTGGACACCAAGCTCAGAGCCCTGGGTCTGGACACCAAGCTCAGAGCCCTGGGTCTGGACACCAAGCTCAGAGCCCTGGGTCTGGACACCAAGCTCAGAGCCCGGGGTCTGGACACCATCCTCTGTAACTGGATCCTGGACCGGCAGACCACAGGCTGTGAGTATTGGCAACAACATCTCCTCCACACAGACTCTTAACACAGGGCACCCCCAAGGGTGTGTCCTCAGTCCTCTTCTGTACTCCCTGTTCACCCACGACTGCATGGCTTTGCACGACAGCAACTCCATCATAAAGTTTGCAGACGACACCACGGTTGTAAGCCTGATAACCAACGACAATGAGTCAGCCTATAGGGAGGGATTTGTGCCATCTGACTTGAACTGCCTGGTGAAACCCCCAAGGCCACAGCAATCATTCGTAGCCAGTTTCAAGAACCCCCAGTTACTAGAACAGTTTGGGTTAAAATTCAGAAACTGATTCAGAAGATTCAGCCCTGTTTAGCAAACTTCGAGCATAGCCCCCTTTACGGAGGTAATTAAAGGTAGTTACAGTACAGTATGACATACAGTACGACAGTACAGTACGACATAGAGTACGACATACAGTACGACAGTACAGTACAACATACAGTACGACAGTACAGTACGACATACAGTACGACAGTACAGTACGACATACAGTACAACATACAGTACGACATACAATACGACAGTACAGTACGACATACAGTACGACATACAGTACGACATACAGTACGACAGTACAGTACGACATACAGTACGACAGTACAGTACGACATACTGTACGACAGTACAGTACGACATACAGTACGACATACAGTACGACAGTACAGTACGACATACAGTACGACAGTACAGTACGACATACAGTACGACATACAGTACGACATTACAGTACGACATACAGTACGACATACAGTACGACAGTACAGTACGACATACAGTACGACATACAGTACGGCATACAGTACGACAGTACAGTACGACATACAGTACAACATACAGTACGACATACAGTACGACATACAGTACAACATACAGTACAACATACAGTACGACATACAGTACAACATACAGTACAACATACAGTACGACAGTACAGTACGACATACAGTACAACATACAGTACGACAGTACAGTACGACATACAGTACGACAGTACAGTACGACAGTACAGTACGACATACAGTACAACATACAGTACGACAGTACAGTACGACATACAGTACGACATACAGTACGACATTACAGTACGACATACAGTACGACAGTACAGTACAACATACAGTACGACAGTACAGTACGACAGTACAGTACGACATACAGTACGACATACAGTACGACATACAGTACGACATACAGTACGACAGTACAGTACAACATACAGTACGACATACAGTACGACATACAGTACGACAGTACAGTACGACATACAGTACGACATACAGTACGACATACAGTACGACAGTACAGTACGACATACAGTACGACATACAGTACGACAGTACAGTACGACAGTACAGTACGACATACAGTACGACATACCGTACGACAGTACAGTACAACATACAGTACGACATACAGTACGACATACAGTACCACATACAGTACGACATACAGTACGACATACAGTACAACATACAGTACGACATACAGTACGACATACAGTACGACAGTACAGTACAACATACAGTACGACATACAGTACGACAGTACAGTACGACATACAGTACGACAGTACAGTACGACATACAGTACAACATACAGTACAACATACAGTACGACATACAGTACGACATACAGTACATCATACAGTACGACATACAGTACGACATACAGTACGACAGTACAGTACGACATACAGTACGACAGTACAGTACGACATACAGGTTTGGTTAAGCAGGTTCGCCACCCTCAAGTCAGCGGCTAGTAGTGTCCTGGACGAAGACAACGTCTGGACTGGGGCACGAAAATGGCTAGTAATGTTAAGACTGGGCCTAACCGGAGTGGGCGGAGTCCAACACCTCCCCAGCACTGGGAAACAACAGAGGGTCCGTCCACTACTACAAGCTTTCTCTGCCCTTAACCTTGTTCTGAATATCTCCAAAACAAAGGTCATGTGATTTGGTAAGAAGAATGCCCCTCTCCCCACCGGTGTGATTACTACCTCTGAGGGTTTAGAGTTTGAGGTAGTCACCTCATACAAGTACTTGGGAGTTGGGCTACAATACACTGTCCTTCTCTCGGCACATATCAAAGCTGCAGGCTAAGGTTAAATCTAGACTTGGTTTCCTCTATCGTAATCGCTCCTCTTTCACCCCAGCTGCCAAACAACCCTGATTCAGATGACCATCCTACCTATGCTAGATTACAGAGATGTAATTTATAGATCGGCAGGTAAGGGTGCTCTCGAGCGGCTAGATGTTCTTTACAATTTGGCCATCAGATTTGCCACCAATGCTCCTTATAGGACACATCACTGCACTCTATACTCCTCTGTAAACTGGTCATCTCTGTATACCTGTCGCAAGGCTGATTGGATGATGCTTATTTATAAAACCCTCTTAGGCCTCACTCCCCCCTATCTGAGATACCTACTGCAGCCCTCATCCTCCACATACAACACCCGTTATGCCAGTCACATTCTGTTAAAGGTCCTCAAAGCACACACATCCCTGGGTTTCTCCTCTTTCCAGTTCGCTGCAGCTAGCGACTGGAACAAGCTGCAACAAATACACAAACTATCTCAATCTCTTCATTCAACGACTCAATCATGGACACTCTTACTGACAGTTGTGGCTGCTTTGCGTGATGTATTGTTGTCTCTACCTTCTTGCCCTCTGTGCCCAATAATGCTTGTACCATGTTTTGTGCATATTGTGTTGCTGCCATGTTGTGTTGCTACCGTGCTATGTTTTGTCTTAGGTCTCTCTTTATGTAGTGTTGTGGTGTCTCTCTTGTCGTGATGTGTGTTTTGTCCTATGATTTAACTTAATTTTTAATCCCAGCCTCTGTCCCCGCAGGAGGCCTTTTGCCTTTTGGTAGGCCGTCATTGTAAATAAGAAATTGTTCAATTGACTTCTACCTTTTTCTCAATTTCCGCCTGACTGGGGTGCCCAAAGTAAACTGCCTGTTACTCAGGCCCAGAAGCTAGGATATGCATATAATTGGTACTATTGGATAGAAAACACGTTGAAGTTTGCAGAAATGTTAAAATAATGTATAAGACTATAACACAATTGATATGGTAGGAGAAAATCCCAAAGAAAAAAAAACAAAGTAAAAACAACCGAAATGTTTAATATCCATAATTTTTACGATTATTTATTTGAATTGCGTGCCCTCCAATTTCACCAGAAGTTGTCGACAGGAAGTTCTGACTTGTCTAGTTAAATAAAGGTAAATAACATTTAAAAAAAATACTACTGCATGCCCAAACTGTGCAGAAACTTCAAACAACTGGGCCATCTGGCCATTTCCTGCACAGCCATCATCTGCAAGGTATATATAGACAACCATTCCACCTCAGACTGTACCTCCACATGCCCCTGCAACCTGTGTGGGAAAGGGGGCCATTTCTTCAGAACTTGCCCCAGTTCCTACGCCGGCAGGGCAAGGTCCAAGGCCACTAACCCAAATCCCAACCCCTCCAGCCTCTCCACCAGACAATAACATCAAAGACACAGACCTTTCTACAGGCACAACCCAAGATGTCTCAGAAACAACCCCCCCGCCCCACGCCGGCCCCTCCACCTTTGCACCCCCAACAAATCCCTTGCTTACCACCTCCACCCCCTCCAAACCCCTGGTCAAATGGGTGCCGGTTTTGAGAGAGCTTACACAACTCCAGTTCTTAGATGACGATGTCGACCCAAACTGGACTAACATTTCCAAACGGACAAGACCAGACAAACAACAGACCAACAAGAGACCAGACCAGAAGACCACCCCAGAACCCAAACCCTGATGCCAGCCAGCCTCAGTCCAGACCCCTCTGAACCACCTTCACCCCTCCCAGCATCCCCCATTCCGTCACCAAGATAGTACAAGGTTTTCAACAGGCAGTCAATGGAGAGGCACGTCAAAACCTGTGAACAGCCAATATCCATTCAACACAAATGACCTGCTAGAGGCCCTCATCCAAATATGCAATGAATCAATCAGACCTGAACTCTGCCCCAATAACCCATCATCATGACCCTGACAGCACTCCGAACAGAAAGATTTTCCCCAGATGGGTGTTCAAGGTGGCCTCCCCACTAGATAATCCATCTATAGATGCCCTCCACCACCCCCACACCCCCGCTCCCTCTCCATCTATTCCCCCTACTCGTATCCCTCTCACAGAACCAGACCAGAAGCAGGAACCATTCATCACCACACCAGAAGGCACGGAGGAAGGACCAAAGCTCTAGACCTACGCCTGGAGCGAGCAGGCCACAGGAGAGTACCATCACTGACCTCCAGGTCTTGTGCTTCCAGGTGTGTTTGTCTGCTCCTCAGGTCGTCCTTCCTCCCTTTGCAGATCCAGGTCCAGACCCAGCACCAGAACACCGGAAGAGGCACGGAGGAGGGACCAAAGATCACACCTTCACCTGGAGCAAGCAGACAACAGGGAAGTACCAACATTGACCTTTGGGTCTAGGGCTCCCTTGTGTGTCTGCTTGATCCTCAGGTTGTCCTTCCTCCCCTCTACAGACCCAGATCCCAACTCAGCACCTGTAACAGCCCCAGTTCCGGTTTCAGGTTCCCGGTTCCAGTTTTTTCCCCCCCCGGTCCCCAGCACCAGACCCAAAACAAACCCTTGACCTCCAGTCCCGGTCCCAACACCAGAACCAACCCAGGTTTTCCTGGTCCCAGACACAGCACCGACCAACCACAACTGTCACCGCTTTTCAGCAACTGCCAGCACAATCCCCACCACTTCCCCTCCCCCAACACAAAGACACATACTGTACATTGTGGACTGACTGACTGAATTGACTGACAGATTTTTCTGATTGATTGAATGATTGCTTTTGTTTCTTAAAAAAAAAAAGTTTGATTGGATGACCTTTTGGTTTGCTTAATTTGAATTGATTACTTATTGTTTTAATTGTTTATGATTTGAAATTTGAAATTAATGATGGATTGAATTTGAACTTGTTGAACATTTTCAACTGTAATTATTATTTTTTTGAACTATTAAAGGGAGAAGGTAAGTTAACTGGCATTGTGGTATCATGACTTCAGGAAGCAGAGGAGGGAACATGACCCAATCCACATCAACGGTACTGCAGTAGAGAGAGTCAGCAGTTTTAAATTTCTCGGCATCCACATCACAGAGGACCAGAGGACATCACAGGACATCACAGAGGACATCACAGGACATCACAGAGGACCAGAGGACATCACAGAGGACCAGAGGACATCACAGGACATCACAGAGGACCAGAGGACATCACAGAGGACCAGAGGACATCACAGGACATCACAGAGGACCAACAACACCACCACTCTGGTCAAGAGGGCGCAACAGCGTCTTTACGTCCTAAGGCGGCTGAACAAATTTGGCATGCCGCCCCTGGTCCTCTCCAAATACTACCGATGCACCATCGAGAGCGTCCTGACCAGTTGCATCACGGCCTGGTACAGGATTTGCTACATCCACGATCGTAAGGCCCGCGGGTGGTGAAGATGACCCCGTACATCACTGGGACCGTGCTCCAACACATCCAGGACATCTACTCGAACAGTGTCTGAGAAAGTCCCACGGTATCACCAAGGACCCCACACACCCCAGTTCTCTCCCTTATTGTCGTGCAGACGGTATCGGAGCATGAGGTCTGATATGAACAGGCTCAGAGGAAAGAGTTTCTATCTACGACCTATCAGACTGCTGAACACTTGAACTGGACGGACCACGTGCTCTGATCCACATTCCTCTTTTGTTCTCTCACGCTCCTCTATGGTTCCTCAAGCAAGGGGGGAGGCCGATGACATCATAAATTCCCATGAGACCAACTCTTTGAATGCCCTACACCTTGAAGTTTGCAGTTGTGTCAAAAAAAAGCCCTATTTTTCTTAAAACTGTTTTTGTTTTACCTTATAGTGTATACTTTAGTATATTTATACTGGCTTTCAACAGTAAAAGTAATACCAACAAAAAAAAACGTCTTTGAGCTTTACACAGTTGCTGTACTAGGACACAAACAGAAAGAGCTTGACCATTGTGTAACAAAACCAGTCACTCACACGGTCCCACAGACCATGACCTAAACGTTTCATCATAGGAACCTGTAACCTAGGGAACTTTAGCCTACTATAAAACGTAACACTTACACGTAATATCCTATGTTTTAAGCAAGGACTCAATATGCATATCCTTTTAACTCTAATGTCCATTCATTTCAATTTCTCTCTTGTATTCCTAATGTTTAGGAGAGCGAGGTCAGAATAACCCTGTAACTTCGAGCTAAAGCATATCAAAACAAAATTCGCAAACTGTACAGACTGTACAGACTGTACAGCCAATGTCCCAAGTACCTAACGGAACAGAGCACAACCCTACCCGGTGACATGTGTCCTTCCGCCAAACTGCCTATGCACTACTTTTCCCTCTCCACAACCTTTTTTGCACGTCGTCTCACAATGACCATTGCATTTCCGAAATAATCACACTGGCATAATCTTTGGTTATAATCAGAGCAACTACAACAAATCATTGTCTCATATATTTGAGACACTATATCGCACTGATTTTAAGTGTCCGTTTCTTTGCTATGAAATTGAGTGGAATTGATTTACTACTGTCAAAGTACAAACATTAATGTTCAGTAGCTATCTCAACAACCTTCAACATTATGATTACTTGTGGTCCCAATACACAAGAAACGCTAACCACTACGGTAAATAAACCCTTGCTATTGACTGACTTGCTAAACAGCCAATCGGAATGCAAGATGAAGTAGTTCACGAATGACGAAGGCCGAGTTTGGCCAATGCAAAACCGTTATTTAGGCTCGACCTCTGAGCACCTCATCACCGCCTTTTTTGTGTCCGTGGCGGAGTACTATTTATATATAAACGAGACAATCCGAACTTTAAAGCGCAGTTGTAAAAAATAAACTTCCAGACGAAACAGAAATTGTCCCCCGCATAACATAACTGGAATATATTATAGTAATACAGCAGCAGGACATTTTGTTCAACAAGAAATTAGCTAACCGTCTCCATTTAGTTAGCTAAAAAAAACTATTTGACAACGTTATTTTTGTTTGCTACAGTAGCTAACTGACGTTAAGTCATTCGTCATCAAAGCTGTGCAGTGCAACGACCTGCTGTGAATTTCTATGTAACTAACGTTGGCTACTTACATGTAAGTATAATTCTCTTTTATTAGCTATTTCAATAGAAGTCGTTAGCGAGGTAGCTAGTTATTAAGTTATATTGTTGTTCAAATCCCTAGAGACGAGCTAACTTATGATATAACAGCTTTGTTCCGTTTTGGGTTGGGTATAACGTTAGCTAGCTAGCACATATAATTATTAGTAATAACGTTAGATAGCTAGTTGATATAGCTGACGATGGGAATATCTAGCTAGAAAGTTTAAATCAAACTATTTTGAGCTAACAACCAGACGTATTTTTGTTAGCTCGGTGGTCATTGAATGACGGTGAAGGATAGGAGCACATTCAACAGTCTTAATGTTAAATTACACATCCGATGAGATTTCATTTAACAGGTTAAGTCTATACCGTAACGGTAAGCATAGCTGCTGTTTACAATACTACATTTCCTTCAAACCCTTGGTGCGTAACTAGCTAACGTTGGCTACGTTACTGATTGATAGATTCAATTGAAGCGAGGCAAGCTGTAGGATTTGGATTGGACGTTTGATCATCTCATATATATATATATATATATCTATCTATCTATCGCTAGCTAATGGTAATGGTAAGCGTCATTTCTAAGAGAGAAGGACATCTATGACCGTGAATAGAAATTCAATGAGGATTATGTAACAACAAGGGTTCTCTTTGCTAGATCAGCTCACCAGCTGCTCTCTAACAATACATGATTCTCTAGCCAGTGGTGGTTCACGGACACGGTTTCTTCTGTTACCTTCACTAGACAACATGATTCTTTCATCTCATCATATCAAATGAATTAGGGACGTGTTTGTGTCATCGCGCAAGAAATATTCTATATCAGGTGAGGTTACAATGTCTCGGATCATTGGCTAATTACATTGTTACTTTAATTGCGTTAAAAACGCGCTGAGCCACCACTGTCCAGAGGTCAACTATGCTTGCTTTCAGCTGTCACAAATACTAGAAGACTGCCGGGGAACTGAGTCCGTATGTTTAGGCCTTACTTATAGCTAGTGATATTGTACACCCTGTCTGGTGGACACAGCAATGCACTGTACTGGGAAGGGAATGGCAGAGCACATTTAGTACTCTACTGTAAATGCAATCAGGTTTATGAAGCCAACATCTTTACAACGGTGAGTTAAACAGATGATTTAATATATTGATAATATATTCTATTTAGCAGATGCTTTTATCCAAAAGTGACTTGGCGTCGTCATGCGTGCATACATTGATCATATTACTTATATGAACGTACAGTTTTCTTGTACTATTGGATGGTAGGTTTAGCAATAATGACCCAAGTGGGTGTGGTATATGGCCATTTACACCACGCCTATGCATGAATCAGAAAGCCTGTATACAGTCCTTAGCCATGGTATATTGGCCATATTCCACAAACCCCTGAGGTGACTTATTGCTATTATAAACTGGTTACCGTATAATAGCAATAAGTCACCTCAGGGGTTTGTGGAATATGGCCATATATATAACTGTAAACAGGTAGTTTTGCATCATACCAGTGGTATATTGTCTGATATTTACACGGCTGAAATGCTTTTTCAGCCAGTCAGCATCCAGGACCCAAACTACCCGGTTTATAATTAGCCATATAGCATTGTTATTGTGTTTTTGTTAATTTATCTCTCCTCTTCTTCCAGGCTTAGGAACCTTATCCTGTGGACGGAAGGATATCGTTTCAGCAACTACCACTTACTCTGTCCCTCTGTTTGGCCCAAACTGCTTATCACTGCAACGCTCAGGAATACCCACGTCATAACTGGGAAGCAGATATGCAGCTTGAAATCCAAGTAGCACTTAACTTTATTATTTCCTACTTGTACAACAAACTCCCCAGACGGCGTGTGAACATCTTCGGGGAGGAGCTCGAGAGGCAGCTGAAGAAGAAGTACGATGGCCACTGGTACACGGATAAGCCATACAAGGGCTCTGGGTACAGGTGCCTCCACGTAGGGGAGAAGGTGGACCCTGTGGTGGAGCAGGCAGCCAAGGAGAGCGGCCTGGACTTGGACGACGTCCGGGATAATCTCCCTCAGGACCTAAGTGTGTGGATTGACCCCTTCGAGGTGTCCTACCAGCTTGGCGAGAAGGGGCCGGTCAAGGTGCTGTATGTGGATGATAACAATGAGAACAACGGGTCCGAGTTGGACAAGGAGATCAAGAACAGCTTCAACCCAGAGGCCCAGGTCTTCATGCCCATCAGTGACTCTATCGGGACCTCTTCTGAGTCTAGCTCTCCTTCACCCCCTTTCGGGCAATCTGCGGCCATTAGCCCCTCGTTCATGCCGCGCTCCACCTATCCAATAACCTTCACCACCGCCACCTTTGCCGCCACCAAGTTTGGCTCCACCAAGATGAAGATCTCCGGCCGCAACAACAACAATGGTAACGGCAACAAGGTGGCCCGCACCTCCCCAACCAATGACCTGGGGCTGAATGTGAACACCCTAATGAAGCAGAAAGCCGTTTCCACCTCTATGTACTCTCTGTACGGCCTGGGCCAGCAGCAGAATGCCTCTGCACTCTCTCCTAATGCTAAGGAGTTTGTGTTCCCCAGCCTCCAGGGTCAGGGGAGCTCCGGGGGCGTGTTCCCCAGCCTCCAGGGTCAGGGGAGCTCCGGGGGCGTGTTCCCCAGCCTCCAGGGTCAGGGGAGCTCCGGGGGCGTGTTCCCCAGCCTCCAGGGTCAGGGGAGCTCCGGTGGCGTGTTCCCCGGCCTCCAGGGTCAGGGGAGCTCCGGTGGCGTGTTCCCCGGCCTCCAGGGTCAGGGGAGCTCCGGGGGCGTGTTCCCCAGCCTCCAGGGTCAGGAGCTCCGGGCGTGTTCCCCGGCCTCCAGGGTCAGGGAGCTCCGGTGGCGTGTTCCCGGCCTCCAGGGTCAGCTCCGGGGGGGAGCTCCCAGGGAGGGGCGTGTTCCCCAGCCTCCAGGGTCAGGGGAGCTCCGGGGGCGTGTTCCCCAGCCTCCAGGGTCAGGGGAGCTCCGGTGGCGTGTTCCCCAGCGAGGGCTCTCTCAGCCTCAGCCCGCTGCAGTACAACGATGCCTTTGACGTGTTTGCGGCCTACGGAGATCTCAACGACAAGACCCTCAATGATGGGCTGAACTTCAACCTCAGCAACATGCAGTATTCCAAGCAGCAATTCCAGTCGGTCATGGCTAACTAAACCTGACACTAGGACTTGAACATGTTATTTCTTAATGACGACGGTAGCTTGAAGGGAAGCATTACGAAGAACTGGACTTTCAAGGAACCTCTTGAGGAGCTTTCTATCTAGTTAGGGAAGCAGCATGTGTCCAAGGGTGCTTTTTCTCTGCCCCATTGAATTCCTTTTTTTTTACTAAAAGTTTGTTGTACGAACACGTCCAAGCTTGATTACTTAAATTCAACATGCATAGTTGTTTTTTTTGTCAACCGAGCACAAAATATATTTTTGTACTATGTTTGAAATACAAAAAAAAATACTCCATTAACAATGGATAAAAAAAATAAAAATGTTTCTGTCCTCTTAGTGTTTTACATGTGTTAGGAAATGGCAGATTTGTATGACTTTGCACTACTAAATGGGGTTACTTGGTCTTTTTCTACTTGCATAATTTAATTTAGTACAGAGTTTAAGATATCAGAGTATATATTGTTTCTTTGACATGGCAGTGATGGCTGCTGCAGCTTGTCATTGTGTTTTTTTTATTAGTATTTTTTTAGTTTTTAGGTAAAGAATTGTCTTTAAAATCCGCCACGTATTCTAAAGATTGCGAACAGAGTTTTCCTTTGTGGTGGAATTTCATGCACAACAAGAGTTGTATTTTCTCTTAAGAGTTGAAAGATTTTGCTATATTATGTACAAAAATGTAAATTGTATACATTTTAATTTTGTACCTACATTGTGTAATACTTGATTTAAAAAAAATACGGGAAAACAAAGTATTTTTTGTCCGTGTCTTAGATGTCAAGAGGGACTGGAATAGTTTATTGTTTTGTATTAAAAATGCTTAAATTATGTTTCTCTTTTTACATTTAAAAAAAATATTTGCACCCTGGTCTTTTTAATAAATTAAACTACAGTCAAAACATGATTTGTGGACGTTGGATTTATTGATTGCTTGCATTTGTTAGGCTCAGAATATTATATTACGAATAACTCGTTACTATAACTACATTTTGTATGTGATGCATTGGAAAGTAATGGGGCATTTATGACAGGATTAGACAATTAGTTTAGGACCAAGGCAAGGCCTGACTCTTCACTATTCCGGGGATAGTGTTGATGCGTTTCTATTATAATAGGCCATCAGTAAGACTGCTCAATGCACATCTACCTTCTGAATGAACAACCTTAGCTGTTGGGCAATCCTTGGCCCTGGATGGATAAAGAAGCAAGCTGTGACAGTGTAGCACTATATACATGTCATGTTTATAATCTTGTGCCCAAAGGGCAAATTAAGATAACACAGAATGACTTGGCAGTTTATTACTGTGACATCACACACAGATAATCAACAAGTCATACCACTCTTATGTTGTGCATGTGAACTCTCAATGCTATTCATGATTATGATGGAATCCTGTACGCATGTGGTATACCAGTTCCTTCAGGGACGATCCGAAGTCCACGCCCATCCCCGGGTTACCTTTCATGTGATTGGTGTGGAGGAGCTATTTTTGTCACATGTCAAATTATTGTGACTGTATCAACCTATTTTCAGGCTGTTGCATTACTTTGCTTGCTATAGTCAAATCAGATTGTATTTGTCACATGCGCTGAACACAACAGTGAAATGCTTACTTACAAGCCCTTAACCAACAATGCAGTTTTAAGAAAATACCCCCAAAAAAGTAACAAATAATTATAGAGCAGCAGTAAAATACCGGTACGGAGTCAATGCCCAGGGGCACCGGTTAGTTGAGGTAATTGAGGTAATTTGTACATGTAAGTAGAGTTAAAGTGACTATGCATAGATAATAACAGAGTAGTAGCAGCAGCATAGAAGGGGGGGGGGTCAATGCAAATAGTCTGGGTAGCCATTTGATTAGATTTTCAGGAGTCTTATGGCTTGGGGGTAGAAGCTGTTTAGAAGCCTCTTGGACCTAGACTTGGCGCTCCAGTACCGCTTGCCGTGCGGTAGCAAAGATAACATTCTATGACTAAGGTGGCTGCAGTCTTTGACAATTTTTAGGGCCTTCCTCTGACACTGCCTGGTATAGAGGTCCTGGATGTCAGGAAGCTTAGCCCTGGTGATGTACTGGACCCTCTGTAGTGCCTTGCGGTCGTAGGCCGAACAGTTGCCATACCAGGCGGTATGGATACCAACCCGTCAGGATGATGCAGCTGTAGGACCTTTTGAGGATCTGAGGACCCATGCCAAATCTTTTCAGTCTCCTGAGGGGAAATAGGTTTTGTCGTGCCCTCTTCAGGACTGTCTTGGTGTGCTTGGACCATGTTAGTTTGTTGGTGGTGTGGACAACCAAGGAACTTGAAGCTCTCAATCTGCTCCACGACAGCCCTGTCGATGAGAATGGGGGCGTGCTCGGTCCTCCTTTTCTTGTAGTCCATATACAGCTCATTGTGTGCGGTCTTAGTGCCAGCATCGGTTTGTGGTGGTTTGTAGACAGATGAAAACTCTCTAAGTAGATGGTGTGGTCTCCAGCTTATCATGAGATACTCAACCTCGGGCGAGCAAAACCTCAAGACTTCCTTAGATTTTCTTGCACCAGCTGTTGTTTACAAATATACAACACCTAAACCCCTGGTCTTACAAGAGTGTACTGTTCTATCCTGCCGATAGAGTGTATAACCCACCAGCTGTATGTTATTAATGTCGTCGTTCAGCCACGACTCGGTGAAACATAAGATATTACAGTTTTTTAATGTCCCGTTTGTAGGATATACGTGCTTTTAGTTCGTCCCATTTATATTCCAGCGATTGTAACATGGCTAACAGTACGGATGGCAAAGGCAGATACACATTTATGGAATACCAGCTCCTTCAGAGACGATCCAAAGTCCATGCCCCCCCACACATGCAGAGACCCCACCTGGCTTAATTGGCGCCTCCAGAGATGTGACCTCTCTCATCGTCACTCAATGTAGTGACTCTCACTAGGTTTACCTCCACTGAACTCGCATCCTACCATACCCTTGTCTGTACACTATGCCTTGAATCTATCCTACTATGCCCAGAAATCTGCTCCTTTTATTTGCTGTTCCCAAAGTACTAGATGACCAGTTCTTATAGCCTTTAGCCATACCCTCATCCTACTCCTCCTCTGTTCCTCTGGTGATGTAGAGGTAAACCCAGGCCCTGTGTGTCCCCAGGTGCTCTCATTTGTTGACTTCTGCAACCGTAAAAGCCTTGGGTTCATGCATGTTAACATCAGAAGCATCATCCCTAAGTTTGCTTTATTCACTGCTTTAGCACACTCCCCCAACCCTGATGTCCTAGCCGTGT
This sequence comes from Oncorhynchus nerka, assembly GCF_034236695.1. Lineage (NCBI taxonomy): Eukaryota > Metazoa > Chordata > Actinopteri > Salmoniformes > Salmonidae > Oncorhynchus > Oncorhynchus nerka. The sequence goes on from NC_088418.1 coordinate 9,968,280, forward strand.
CTGAATCCTGGCTTAGGAAGGTCACCAAAAATCCTGACATTTCCATCCCCAATTACATTTTCCGTCAAGACAGAACTGCTAAAAGGGGGGGAATTTAAATCTACTGTAGAGATAGCCTGCAGAGTTCTGTCATACTATCCAGGTCTATGCCCAAACAGTTCGAGCTTCTACATTCTAAAGATCTATCTCTCCAGAAATAAGTCCCTCACTGTTGTCGCTTGTTAAAGACCCCTCTCAGCTCCCAGCTGTGCTCTGGACACCATATGTGAATTGATTGCCTCCCATCTATTGTCAGAGTTCGTACTGCTAGGTGACCTAAATTGGGATATGCTTAACACCCCGCCCATCCTACAATCTAAGCTAGATGCCCTCAATCTCACACAAATTATCAAGGAACCTACCAGGTACAACCCCAAATCCGTAAACATGGGCAACCTCATAGATATCATCCTAACCAACTTGCCCTCAAAATGTTCTATGTATATATCAATGATGTTGCTCTTGCTGCGGGCGATTCCCTGATCCACCTCTACGCAGACGACACCATTCTGTATACTTCCGGCCCGTCCTTGGACACTGTGCTATCTAACCTCCAAACGAGCTTCAATGCCATACAACACTCCTTCCGTGGCCTCCAACTGCTCTTAAACGCTAGTAAACCAAATGCATGCTTTTCAACCGTTCGCTGCCTGCACCCGCACGCCCGACTAGCATCACCACCCTGGATGGTTCCGACCTAGAATATGTGGACATCTATAAGTACCTAGGTGTCTGGCTAGACTGTAAACTCTCCTTCCAGACTCATATCAAACATCTCCAATCTAAAATCAAATCTAGAGTCGGCTTTCTATTCCGCAACAAAGCCTCCTTCACTCACGCCGCCAAACTTACCCTAGTAAAACTGACTATCCTACCGATCCTCGACTTCGGCGATGTCATCTACAAAATAGCTTCCAATACTCTACTCAGCAAACTGGATGCAGTTTATCACAGTGCCATCCGTTTTGTTACTAAAGCACCTTATACCACCCACCACTGCGACCTGTATGCTCTAGCCGGCTGGCCCTCGCTACATATTCGTCGCCAGACCCACTGGCTCCAGGTCATCTACAAGTCCATGCTAGGTAAAGCTTCGCCTTATCTCAGTTCACTGGTCACGATGGCAACACCCACCCGTAGCACGCGCTCCAGCAGGTGTATCTCACTGATCATCCCTAACGCCAACACCTCATTTGGCCGCCTTTCGTTCCAGTTCTCTGCTGCCTGTGACTGGAACGAATTGCAAAAATCGCTGAAGTTGGAGACTTTTATCTCCCTCATCAACTTCAAACATCTGCTATCTGAGCAGCTAACAGATCGCTGCAGCTGTACATAGTCTATCGGTAAATAGCCCACCCAATTTTACCTACCTCATCCCCATACTGTTTATATTTATTTACCTTTCTGCTCTTTTGCACACCAATATCTCTACCTGTACATGACCATCTGATCATTTATCACTCCAGTGTTAATCTGAAAAATTGTAATTATTCGCCTACCTCCTCATGCCTTTTGCACACAATGTATATAGACTCTCTTTTTTTCTACTGTGTTATTGACTTGTTAATTGTTTACTCCATGTGTAACTCTGTGTTGTCTGTTCACACTGCTATGCTTTATCTTGGCCAGGTCGCAGTTGCAAATGAGAACTTGTTCTCAACTAGCCTACCTGGTTAAATAAAAGGTGAAATAAAAAATAAATACAAATAAAAACTCAGGTGCTTCGCTTTCAACATCGTCCGTAAGCTTGAGTTCATTTGCACACAAAAAAAATCATACAAAATAAAATAAAAGTTGAATAAATAAAGGTTGAATAAATAAAGGTTAAATTTAAAAAAAATACACCATTGCTGTTTTCAACCAGGACCTCAGCGATCACTGCCTAATAATTGCCTGCGTCCGGTATGGGTCCGCTGTCAAACGACCAGCCCTCATCACTGTCAAACGCTCCCTAAAACACTTCAGCGAGCAGTCCTTTCTAATCGACCTGGCCCAGGTATCCTGGATGGATATTGACCCCAATCCATCAGTAGAGGATGCCTGGTTGCTTTAAAAGTGCTTTCCTCACCATCTTAAATAAGCCCCATTCAAAAAGTGTAGAACTAAGAACAGATATAGCCCTTGGTTCACTCCAGACTTGACTGCCCTTGACCAGCACAAAAACACCCTGTGGCGTACTGCACTAGCTTCGAATAGTCCCCCCAATATGCAACTTTTCAGGGAAGTTAGGAACCAATACACACATTCAGTTAGGAAAGCAAAGGCTAGCTTTTTCAAACAGAAATTTGCATCCTGCAGCACTAACTCCAAAAGGTTTTCGGACACCATAAAGTCTATGGAGAATAAGAGTACCTCCTCCCAGCTGCCCACTGCACTGAGACTAGGAAACACTGTCACCACTGATACAGTAAATCACCTATAATTGAGAATTTCAATTAGCATTTCTCTATTAGCATGCCTTCCACCTGGCTACCCCAACCCCGGCAAACAGCTCTGCACCCCCCGCAGCAACTACATATTCGTTGCCAAACCCACTGGCTCCAGGTGTCAGAGTCGTGTGTATAGGTGGCAGGGAAGTCAGGCGCAGGAGAGTCAAACTGAGTGTAATGGAGTTATTTAATAACAATAAATGAAACATACTCCAAACACTAAATGTAACAATAAACAAAGTGGGTACGAGGACCCGTCGCACACCAATACAAAAACAACACAACACTGAAATAACAAACCATCTCTAACAAAGACATGAGGGGAAACAGAAAGTTAAATACACAACAGGTAATGAATGGGATTGAAACCAGGTGTGTATGAAGAAAAGACAAATGGATCAATGATGGCTAGAAGACCGGTGACGTCGATCGCCGAGCACCGCCCGAAAAAGGAGAGGCTTCGACTTCGGTAGAAGTCGTGACAGTACCCACCTCCCCCCTGACGCGCGGTCGACACCGGCCTCGGGGACGACCCGGAGGGCGAGGTGCAGGGCGATCCGGATAGAATTCTCGAAGCATGGAAGGATCTAATACGTCCTCCACCGGAACCCAGCATCTCTCCTCCGGACCGTACACCTTCCAGTCAACGAGGTACTGTAGGGCCCTCGTCCGACGTCTCGAATCCAAGATGGATATAACGGAGTACGCCGGGACCCCTCGATGTCCAGGGGGGGTGGAGAAACATCCTGCACTTCAGCCTCCTGGAGCGGGCCAGCCACCACCGGCCTGAGGAGAGACACATGGAACGAGGGGTTAATACGGTAATTAGTGGGTAGCTGTAACCTCTAACATACCTTGTTCACTCTCCTCAGGACTTTAAACGGCCCCACAAACCTCAGACCCAGCTTCCGGCAGGGCAGGCGAAGGGGCAGGTTTCGGGTCGAGAGCCAGACCCTGTCCTCTGGTATATTTCACCGGTTATCCCCAAAGCCAACACCTCCTTTGGCCACCTTTCCTTCCAGTTCTCTGCTGCCAATAACTGGAACAAATTGCAAAAATCACTGAAGTTTGAGACTTATATCTCCATCGTTACTTTAAGCGTCAGCTGTCAGAGCAGTTTACCGATCATTGTAGCTGTACACAGCCCATCTGTAAATAGCCCATCTAACCAACTACCTACCTCATCCACATATTTGTTTTTGTTTTTCTGCTCTTTTGTACACCAGTATTTCTACTTGCACATCCTCATCTGCACATCTATCACTCCAGTGTAAATTGCTAAATTGTAATTACTTTGCCACTATTGGACTATTTATTGCCTTACCTCCTTACTTCATTTGCACACACTGTATACAGATGTTTCTATTGTGTTAATGACTGTACGTTTGTTTATCCCATGTGTAACTGTGTTGTTGTCTGTGTCACACTGCTATGCTTTATATTGGCCAGGTCGCAGTTGTAAATGAGGACTTGTTCTCAACTGGCCTACCTGGTTAAATAAAGGTGTTCTCAACTAGCCTACCTGGTTAAATAAAGGTGTTCTCAACTAGCCTACCTGGTTAAATAAAGGTGTTCTCAACTGGCCTACCTGGTTAAATAAAGGTGTTCTCAACTGGCCACCTGGTTAAATAAAGGTGTTCTCAACTGGCCTACCTGGTTAATTAAAGGTGTTCTCAACTGGCCTACCTGGTTAAATAAAGGTGTTCTCAACTGGCCTACCTGGTTAAATAAAGGTGTTCTCAACTGGCCTACCTGGTTAAATAAAGGTGTTCTCAACTGGCCTACCTGGTTAAATAAAGGTGAAAAATATATATATATATATATATATATATATATATATTTTTTTTTTTAAATCCCTGAGTAACCCTGGCATGTGATTGGTGACGTCGTAATAACAGATGGAGTAGCTATGTTTATGACATTTTACATTTTTGTGACTGTATCAAACTATTTTCAGGCTGTTGTGTTACTTTGCTTTTTATAGTCTAAACCTATCTGACGCTGCAAGAGGGTAGACAAGGCTACACAGCAACACAGCCAGCCTCGGGCGCCATTAAAGATGATGGTGAGCGCCACTTGAAGGGTAGTGAATTGGAGCCCATGTGAGGCTAGGACAGGTCAAACCCTTGACCACGGACGGTTTAATGCTAGGACAGGTCAAACCCTTGACCACGGACGGTTTAATGCTAGGACAGGTCAAAACCTTGACCACGGATGGTTTAATGCTAGGGCAGGTCAGTTTACGGACGGTTTAATGCTAGGACAGGTCAGTTTACGGAAGGTTTAATGCTAGGACAGGTCAGTTTACGGACGGTTTAATGCTAGGACAGGTCAAAACCTTGACCACGGACGGTTTAATGCTAGGACAGGTCAGTTTACGGACGGTTTAATGCTAGGACAGGTCAAACCCTTGACCACGGACGGTTTAATGCTAGGACAGGTCAAACCCTTGACCACGGACGGTTTAATGCTAGGACAGGTCAAAACCTTGACCACGGATGGTTTAATGCTAGGGCAGGTCAGTTTACGGACGGTTTAATGCTAGGACAGGTCAGTTTACGGAAGGTTTAATGCTAGGACAGGTCAGTTTACGGACGGTTTAATGCTAGGACAGGTCAAAACCTTGACCACGGACGGTTTAATGCTAGGACAGGTCAGTTTACGGACGGTTTAATGCTAGGACAGGTCAAACCCTTGACCACGGACGGTTTAATGCTAGGACAGGTCAAAACCTTGACCACGGACGGTTTAATGCTAGGGCAGGTCAGTTTACGGACGGTTTAATGCTAGGACAGGTCAGTTTACGGAAGGTTTAATGCTAGGACAGGTCAGTTTACGGACGGTTTAATGCTAGGACAGGTCAAAACCTTGACCACGGACGGTTTAATGCTAGGACAGGTCAGTTTACGGACAGTTTAATGCTAGGACAGGTCAAAACCTTGACCACGGACGGTTTAATGGTAGGACAGGTCAAAACCTTGACCACAGACGGTTTAATGCTAGGACAGGTCAGTTTAGGGACGGTTTAATGCTAGGACAGGTCAGTTTACGGACGGTTTAATGCTAGGACAGGTCAGTTTACGGACGGTTTAATGCTAGGACAGGTCAAAACATTGACCACGGAGGGTTTCATGCTAGGACAGGTCAGTTTACGGACGGTTTAATGCTAGGACAGGTCAAAACCTTGACCACGGACGGTTTAATGCTAGGACAGGTCAAAACCTTGACCACGGACGGTTTAATGCTAGGGCAGGTCAGTTTACGGACGGTTTAATGCTAGGACAGGTCAGTTTACGGACGGTTTAATGCTAGGACAGGTCAGTTTACGGACGGTTTAATGCTAGGACAGGTCAAAACCTTGACCACGGACGGTTTAATGCTTCAGCAGTTTAACTCGCCAAACAGATATTCACATGTGCAATTGTATATGTGGTGAAGGTCGCAGCAGGAGAATAGCTTGTGTTGTTATGCTTGACAGACCTCTCCCTGTGAAGTGTCTGATGCTCTGTTAGGCGTGTGGACCTGCCTGTATTAGTATGACTAGAGCATTTAAAATCTAAAGCGCTGTTAACACAGTTAAAAATATAAAGCCCACTTGTTAGATGGTTCTGTCGAAGGGTTGAGATGACATTTTGTGGTGTTCACTGAGCTTGTTTGTGTAAATTCGATGTGTGAGTTTGATGTGTGTGTACATGTATAACACTATTACAGTATGAACATGACACACACACACACACACACACACACACACACACACACACACACACACACACACACACACACACACACACACACACACACACACACACACACACACACACACACACACACACACACACACACACACACACACACACACACACACACACACACACACGTGGCTAAATAGAGTGGCAGATGGTCCTGTGTTGCTCCAGCTGGGTGTCTCCCAGGGTGTGTGATGTTGTTGCTGGGTCGCCATCTAGTCCAGTGTACTTTCACTAAAGATACCTCTCACATTACTGTTCCACAATGCAACATGTTCCTCATCCTGTTATTGGTTCTTGGACATGGCTGCGATATAATCTACAGTCCTATTTATCACCTCCTCAGCCTTTACAGATGAAGGCAGAGACAGTTAGATGGACTAGAAAAACCTCCTCAGCCTTTACGGATGAAGGCAGAGACAGTTAGATGGACTAGCAACACCTCCTCATCCTTTACGGATGAAGGCAGAGACAGTTAGATGGACTAGAAAAACCTCCTCAGTCTTTACGGATGAAGGCAGAGACAGTTAGATGGACTAGAAAAACCTCCTCAGTCTTTAAGGATGAAGGCAGAGACAGTTAGATGGACTAGAAACACCTCCTCATCCTTTACAGATGAAGGCAGAGACAGTTAGATGGACTAGAAAAACCTCCTCAGCCTTTGCGGATGAAGGCAGAGAGTTAGATGGACGAGAAAAACCTCCTCAGCCTTTACGGATGAAGGCAGAGACAGTTAGATGGACTAGAAACACCTCCTCAGCCTTTATGGATGAAGGCAGAGAGTTAGATGGACTATAAAAACCTCCTAAGCCTTTACGGATGAAGGCATAGACAGTTAGATGGACTAGAAAAACCTCCTCATCCTTTACAGATGAAGGCAGAGACGGTTAGATGGACTAGAAAAACCTCCTCAGCCTTTATGGATGAAGGCAGAGACAGTTAGATGGACTAGAAAAACCTCCTCATCCTTTACGGATGAAGGCAGAGACAGTTAGATGGACTAGAAAAACCTCCTCATCCTTTACGGATGAAGACAGAGACAGTTAGATGGACTAGAACGACAACAGAGACAACACAGTATAGATGCAGCTGACCTTTATGACTGTGTTGGTTTGGCTGTGTGAATGAGAAGAGGAAGATGGCACCTGTTCCCAGTTATTGTGTTTGGCCGGGGTGGTGCGACCAATGACATTTAGAGTGACTCAAAGATATCATATGACACGTACGTGTGAGAGTATCTCTTTCATTTTCACAATCTTCGCCAAACATGTTTAACCGAGAGAGAGAGAGAGAGAGAGAGAGAGAGAGAGAGAGAGAGAGAGAGAGAGAGAATACCCCAGTGTTGCTGAATGTAAAATGTAGCTGAGGCTCTTGATATAACCCTAATGACTGCAGCCTGCATTATGTTTGTTGATATAACCCTAATGACTACAGCCTGCATTGTGTTTGTTGATATAACCCTAATGACTACAGCCTGCATTGTGTTTGTTGATATAACCCTAATGACTGCAGCCTGCATTGTGTTTGTTGATATAACCCTAATGACTACAGCCTGCATTGTGTTTGTTGATATAACCCTAATGACTGCAGCCTGCATTGTGTTTGTTGATATAACCCTAATGACTGCAGCCTGCATTGTGTTTGTTGATATAACCCTAATGACTGCAGCCTGCATTGTGTTTGTTGATATAACCCTAATGACTGCAGCCTGCATTGTGTTTGTTGATATAACCCAATGACTACAGCCTGTATTATGTTTGTTGATATAACCCTAATGACTGCAGCCTGCATTGTGTTTGTTGATATAACCCTAATGACTGCAGCCTGTTGATATAACCCAATGACTACAGCCTATATTATTGACTGCAGCCTGCATTGTGTTTGTTGATATAACCTAATGACTACAGCCTGCATTGTGTTTGCAGAAAACCCTAATGACTACAGCCGGCATTGTGTTTGTTGATATAACCTTAATGACTACAGCCTGCATTGTGTTTGTTGATATAACCCTAATGACTGCAGCCTGCATTGTGTTTGTTGATATAACCCAATGACTACAGCCTGTATTATGTTTGTTGATATAACCCTAATGACTGCAGCCTGCATTGTGTTTGTTGATATAACCCTAATGACTGCAGCCTGCATTGTGTTTGTTGATATAACCCAATGACTACAGCCTATATTATGTTTGTTGATATAACCCTAATGACTGCAGCCTGCATTGTGTTTGTTGATATAACCCTAATGACTACAGCCTGCATTGTGTTTGGCTGAGAAAACCCTAATGACTACAGCCGGCATTGTGTTTGTTGATATAACCTTAATGACTACAGCCTGCATTGTGTTTGTTGATATAACCCTAATGACTGCAGCCTGCATTGTGTTTGGCTGAGAAAACCCTAATGACTACAGCCGGCATTGTGTTTGTTGATATAACCTTAATGACTACAGCCTGCATTGTGTTTGGCTGAGATAGAACCTCCCTCAGTTTTCTGCTTTCAAGTGTTGCCAAGTCATTTCACTGCAGATCATCCTCTCAACTCTATTCTCATTCAGCCAGATAGTAATTCAACTTAAAAGCACCACAGCCCAGCAAAATAGAATAATAATCCATATTTCATGACGACTCGAGCTCAGGAAGAGCTCAATTGAATACTAAAGATGTTCCATAGCCACAGACTTCACTGCCTCCCTCTTTTTCTCCCTCTCTCTCTCTCTCTCTCTCTCTCTCTCTCTCTCTCTCTCTCTCTCTCTCTCTCTCTCTCTCTCTCTCTCTCTCTCTGTCTCTCTCTCTCTCTCTCTCTCTCTCTTCCTCTCTCTCTCTCTCTCTCTTCTCTCTCTCTCTCTCCTCCTGTGTGTCTCTCTCTCTCCTCCTGTCTCTCTCTCTCTCTCTCTCTCTCTCTCTCTCTCTCTCTCTCTCCCTCTCTCTCTCTCTCTCTCTCTCCCTCTCCCCTCTCCCCCTCTCCCTCTCCCTCTCCCTCTTTTTTGGTTTGCATACACAGTTGAAGGTTAAGGTAATGAATGAATAGGGCTCTTCTGCTTTACCTTCAGAGGAGAATCCTTTCTCCCTTCCTACCTCCCTCCAGATCCCCCCTCTCCCCTTTCTCTGTCCCTCTCTTCCTCTCTCCCTTCCTCTCTCCCTCCAGCTCCCCCTCTCTCTGTCCCTCTCTTCCTCTCTCCCTTCCTCTCTCCCTTCCTCTCTCCCTCCAGCTTCCCCTCTCTCCCCTTTCTCTGTCCCTCTCTTCCTTTCTCCCTTCCTCTCTCCCTCCAGCTCCCCCTCTCTCCCCTTTCTCTGTCCCTCTCTTCCTCTCTGCATCTCTCTCTCCCCCCAGCTCCCCCTCTCTCCCCCTTTCTCTGTTCCTCTCTTCCTCTTTCCCTTCCTCTCTCCCTCCAGCTCCCCCTCTGTCCCCTTTCTCTGTCCCTCTCTTCCTCTTTCCCTTCCTCTCTCCCTCCAGCTCCCCCCCTCTCTCCCCTTTCTCTGTCCCTCTCTTCCTCTCTGCATCCCTCTCTCCCCCAGCTCCCCCTCTCTCCCTTTCTCTGTCCCTCTCTTCCTCTCTCCCTTCCTCTCTCCCTCCAGCTCCCCCTCTCTCCCCTTTCTCTGTCCCTCTCTTCCTCTCTGCATCCCTCTCTCCCCCAGCTCCCCTCTCTCCCTTTCTCTGTCCCTCTCTTCCTCTCTCCCTCCAGCTCCTCCTCTCTCCCCTTTCTCTGTCCCTCTCTTCCTCTCTGCATCCCTCTCTCCCCCTCCAGCTCTGTCCCCCCTCTCTTCCTCCCTCCCTTCCTCTCTCCCTCCAGCTCCCCTCTCCCCCTTTCTCTGTCCCTCTCTTCCTCTCTGCATCCCTCTCTCCCTCCAGCTCCCCTCTCCCCCCTTTCTCTGTCCCTCTCTTCTTCTCTCCCTTCCTCTCTCTTCCTCCAGCTCCCCCTCTCTCCCCTTTCTCTGTCCCTCTCTTCCTCTCTGCATCCCTCTCTCCCTCCAGCTCCCCCTCTCCCCTTTCTCTGTCCCTCTCTTCCTCTCTCCCTTCCTCTCTCCCTCCAGCTCCCCCTCTCTCCCCTTTCTCTGTCCCTCTCTTCCTCTCTGCATCCCTCTCTCCCTCCAGCTCCCCCTCTCTCCCTTTCTCTGTCCCTCTCTTCCTCTCTCCTTCCCTCTCTCCCTCCAGCTCCCCCTCTCTCCCTTTCTCTGTCCCTCTCTTCCTTCTCTCTCCTTCCTCTCTCCCTCCAGCTCCCCTCTCTCCCCTTTCTCTGTCCCTCTCTTCCTCCAGCTCCTCCTCTCTCCCCTTTCTCTGTCCCCTCTTCCTCTCTGCATCCCTCTCTCCCTCCAGCTCCCCCTCTCTCCCCCCCTTTCTCTGTCCCTCTCTTCCTCTCTGCATCCCTCTCCCTCCAGCTCCCCTCTCTCCCCTTTCTCTGTCCCTCTCTTCCTCTCTCCCTTCCTCTCTCCCTCCAGCTCCCCCTCTCTCCCCTTTCTCTGTCCCTCTCTTCCTCTCTGCATCCCTCTCTCCCCCCAGCTCCCCCTCTCTCCCCTTTCTCTCTCTCCCTCTCTTCCCTCTCTCCTCCAGCTCCTCCTCTCTCCCCTTTCTCTGTCCCTCTCTTCCTCTCTGCATCCCTCTCTCCCTCCAGCTCCCCTCTCTTCCTCCCTCCCTTCCTCTCTCCCTCCAGCTCCCCTCTCCCCCTTTCTCTGTCCCTCTCTTCCTCTCTGCATCCCTCTCTCCCTCCAGCCCCCCTCTCCCCCTTTCTCTGTCCCTCTCTTCCTCTCTCCCTTCCCTCTCTCCCTCCAGCTCCCCCTCTCTCCCCTTTCTCTGTCCCTCTCTTCCTCTCTGCATCCCCTCTCTCCCTCCAGCTCCCCTCTCTCTCTCCCCTTTCTCTGTCCCTCTCTTCCTCTCTCCCTTCCTCTCTCCCTCCAGCTCCCCCTCTCTCCCCTTTCTCTGTCCCTCTCTTCCTCTCTGCATCCCTCTCTCCCTCCAGCTCCCCCTCTCTCCCCTTTCTCTGTCCCTCTCTTCCTCTCTCCCTTCCTCTCTCCCTCCAGCTCCCCCTCTCTCCCCTTTCTCTGTCCCTCTCTTCCTCTCTCCCTTCCTCTCTCCCTCCAGCTCCCCCTCTCTCCCCTTTCTCTGTCCCTCTCTTCCTCCAGCTCCTCCTCTCTCCCCTTTCTCTGTCCCCCTCTTCATCTCTGCATCCCTCTCCCCCTCCAGCTCCCCCTCTCTCCCCTTTCTCTGTCCCTCTCTTCCTCTCTGCATCCCTCTCTCCCTCCAGCCCCTTCTCTCTCTCCCTTTCTCTGTCCCTCTCTTCCTCCCTCCCTTCCCTCTCTCCCTCCAGCTCCCCTCTCTCCCCTTTCTCTGTCCCTCTCTTCCTCTCTGCATCCCTCTCTCCTCCAGCTCTTTCTCCCTCTCTCCCCTTTCTCTGTCCCCTCTTCCTCTCTGCATCCCTCTCCCCTCCAGCTCCCCCTCTCTCCCTTTCTCTGTCCCTCTCTTCCTCTCTGCATCCCTCTCTCCCTCCAGCTCCCCCCTCTCCCCTTCTCCCTTTCTCTGTCCCTCTCTTCCTCTCCCCTCCCTCTCTCCCTCCAGCTCCCCCTCTCTCCCCTTTCTCTGTCCCTCTCTTCCTCTCTGCATCCCTCTCTCCCTCCAGCTCCCCCTCTCCCCTTTCTCTGTCCCTCTCTTCCTCTCTCCCTTCCTCTCTCCCTCCAGCTCCCCCTCTCCCCATTCTCTGTCCCTCTCTTCCTCTATGCATCCTCTCTCCCTCCAGCTCCCCCTCTCTCCCCTTTCTCTGTCCCTCTCTTCCTCTCTGCATCCCTCTCTCCCTCCAGCTCCCCCTCTCTCCCCTTTCTCTGTCCCTCTCTTCCTCTCTGCATCCCTCTCTCCCTCCAGCTCCACCTCTCTTCCTCCCTCCCTTCCTCTCTCCCTCCAGCTCCCCCTCTCTCCCCTTTCTCTGTCCCTCTCTTCCTCTCTGCATCCCCTCTCCCTCCAGCTCCCCTCTCTCCCCTCTCTTCCTCTCTGCATCCCTCTCTCCCCCAGCTCCCCCCCCTCTCCCCTTTCTCTGTCCCTCTCTTCCCTCTCTGCATCCCTCTCTCCCTCCAGCTCCCCCTCTCTCCCCTTTCTCTGTCCCTCTCTTCCTCTCTGCATCCCTCTCTCCCTCCAGCTCCACCTCTCTTCCTCCCTCCCTTCCCTCTCTCCCTCCAGCTCCCCCTCTCTCCCTTTCTCTGTCCCTCTCTTCCTCTCTCCCTTCCTCTCTCCCTCCAGCTCCCCCTCTCTCCCCTTTCTCTGTCCCTCTCTTCCTCTCTGCATCCTCTCTCCCTCCAGCTCCCCCTCTCTCCCCCTCTCTTCCCTCTCTGCATCCCTCTCTCCCCCAGCTCCCCCTCTCTCCCCTTTCTCTGTCCCTCTCTTCCTCTCTGCATCCCTCTCTCCTCCAGCTCCCCCCCTCTCTCCCCTTTCTCTGTCCCTCTCTTCCTCTCTGCATCCCTCTCTCCCTCCAGCTCCACCTCTCTCTTCCTCCTCCCTTCCTCTCTCCCTCCAGCTCCCCCTCTCTCCCCTTTCTCTGTCCCTCTCTTCCTCTCTGCATCCCTCTCTCCCTCCAGCTCCCCCTCTCTCCCCTTTCTCTGTCCCTCTCTTCCTCTCTGCATCCCTCTCTCCCTCCAGCTCCACCTCTCTTCCTCCCTCCTTCCTCTCTCCCTCCAGCTCCCCCTCTCTCCCCTTTCTCTGTCCCTCTCTTCTCCTCTCTGCATCCCTCTCTCCCCCAGCTCCCCCCTCTCTCCCTTTCTCTGTCCCTCTCTTCCTCTCTGCATCCCTCTCTCCCTCCAGCTCCCCCTCTCTCCCCTTTCTCTGTCCCTCTCTTCCTCTCTGCATCCCTCTCCCCTCCAGCTCCCCCTCTCTTCCTCCCTCCCTTCCTCTCTCCCTCCAGCTCCCCCTCTCTCCCCTTTCTCTGTCCCTCTCTTCCTCTCTGCATCCCTCTCTCCCTCCAGCTCCCCCTCTCTCCCCTTTCTCTGTCCCTCTCTTCCTCTCTGCATCCCTCTCTCTCTGCCTTCTGGCTGCTCCCTCCGTCGTGAGGGACTATCTGTATGCAAATAGTGTAGCTAGGAAACATTCTCCATGCACCTGCGTATCACCCAGGACCAGAGTTGACGTAACACCTCATCTGCGATAGAAGGAGAGAGGGAGGGTGGAGGGAGAGGGGATATTAATTGGGGTTTGTTTACAGTTTTCAGTCTGCTGTAGTTCCATGTCCCTCCTTCCATCTCTACAGTCTTCTATTTAGAGAACTATGCCTCAGCAAATCCTCTCAACCCCTCTCTGTCCCTCTCCACCCCTCTCTGTCCCTCTCCACCACTCTCTGTCCCTCTCCACCACTCTCTGTCCCTCTCCAGCTCCCCCCCTCTCTGTCCCTCTCCACCCCTCTCTGTCCCTCTCCACCACTCTCTGTCCCTCTCCACCCCTCTCTGTCCTCTCCACCCCTCTCTGTCCCTCTCCACCACTC